>NC_086003.1:230000-277500 GCF_030014385.1 Trichomycterus rosablanca
ATGAAATAAAATTGGAATGCAAAATTTAACAGACGCTTTTATTTTTTTTATTTTATTTTGAGACTTACAGCTGGGACTGAATACAATCCGAGCAGAGGGTTAGGGGCCTCGCTCAGGGGTCCAACAGTCAACAGAAGGGTCTAAAGATCTCTTCATCTCCTGAACATCAAAGATCATTAGACTGTTATTACAGGGGTGTAATGTGCTTAAATCCTGGTGCAGGGGTGCAGTGTGTACCCACAGGATTAGATTTTAGGGATTTTTAAACAGAGTCGTCGTTCATTCGTCACCCTGATAAAGAAAAGAAGAAAATAATTTATATTTTATAAACATTTAAACCCAGATGTGTCACTTCAGTCCTAAATAAATCTGCAGAGTAAAAAACACAGACGAGGACCCGGCCGCAGGTTAGAAGTGAAATACATAAAATAAAGAACAGCACTGAATCCTGGGAGATTTACCCCGGCTGTGTCTCATTCTCCTGTTCTCACTCCTGTTTTGCCCCTGAGGGGTTGAAGTAGGCCGCCGGAGGGGGAGAGTCGCTCCTCTCGCGGTGTAAATGGGTCGCTGTGAGGTGGATGGAGGCTGGTGAGATGAATCACGGACCACTCCGTACGTCCTGCACATCCTGCTGGATCTCATCTGGATCTCATCGCTCCCAAAGGTCGAGCCAGCGCCGATATTTCACACAGTGGAACCGAATGGTGAGATCTGGGTGCCCCGCCCGAACTCAGGCCAAACACAAGGACTCTGGAACGTGTCATAACTTCACAAACCTGCTGATGATAATTAGCTCTGATTATAATGTAGTCTAGTGGTTAAGGTACTGGATTAGTAATTGAAAGGTTGCTGGTTCAAAACCCCACCACTGCCAGGTTGCCACTGTTGGGCCCTTGAGCAAGGCCCTTGAGCAAGGCCCTTAACCCTCAATTGCTTAGACTGTATAGTGTCACTGTACTGTAAGTTGCTTTGGATAAAAGTGTCTCCTAAATGCTGGATATGTAAATGTAATTGAGTAATCAGAGGAATCTCCCAGGATTCAGTGCTGTTCTTTATTTTATGTATTTCACTTCTAACCTGCGGCCGGGTCCTCGTCTGTGTTTTTTACTCTGCAGATTTATTTAGGACTGAAGTGACACATCTGGGTTTAAATGTTTATAAAATATAAATTATTTTCTTCTTTTCTTTATCAGGGTGACGAATGAACGACGACTCTGTTTAAAAATCCCTAAAATCTAATCCTGTGGGTACACACTGCACCCCTGCACCAGGATTTAAGCACATTACACCCCTGTAATAACAGTCTGATGATCTTTGATGTTCAGGTGATGAAGAGATCTTTAGACTGTTGGACCCCTGAGCGAGGCCCTTAACCCTCTGCTCGGATTGTATTCAGTTCCAGCTGTAAGGTCTAAATAATAAAAAGCCTCCGCTACTGTTTTGCGCTTCACTTTCATCCAGCGATGTATCCCGGTCAGGGTCACGGTGAGTCCGGGTTCACTGTGAAACTCTAGGCGCAGTGCAGGGTTCCAATCCATCTCAGCACTTTGATCATAACCCAAGACGATGCCAATCATGTCAGTGTAGACGCCCGGCCGACCAGGGTCCCAGTGCTGCTCCACCCGAACACCTGAATTGCTGTCACTTATCACCAAAAGTATTCGGACGCCTGATCGTGAGCTCGTATTAAAACAGAGTGACCTCTGTGTGATCAATACAGCTGTAATGACAGCCGCTCTGGAGTGTGTCTGTGAGGATTTGTGCCCAGTCAGTAGCACAAATGGCTGGGTGCTGATCGATCAGTCGGTGTCCTGGTTCATCCCAGAGCTGTTGAGTGAGGTTAAGGTCAGGGTTCTGCGCAGGACGCTGGAGCTTCCTCATGTCTTTATAGTGTTTGCTCATGCTGGAACAGGACAGGACCTTCCCTAAACCGATGCTGCAAGTCGGTTGTTAATGTGGTCGATTTGTTACACCTGTCGTAGCTGAAAGTTGTTTTTATTTCTCCAAACTTCTGCTCTGTAACTGCAGGTTCCCGTCAGCCGTCTGAGTGCTGATTCATCACGGTACAGGATGTTCACTCGGACGCTCCTGACCGGAGGATGTGAGAATATTAGAGTGTAAATGGATTTGGGCTGTGTTCCAAATGGCCAGAGTGGAATTATTTATGAATTTATGAATGGAATTCTGTTGGAGCGCTCCTGATGAAAGTAAACCTTTGATCTTCTGATCTTTAACTGGATTAAAATAGCGAATAAATTTATCCTTACTGAATCGGTTTAGTGCCGTAATGATTTGGTTGAACTGCCTCCCTTGAATGTTGGACTTGTTTCTGCAGAATCTGTCCTGGTCAGGGTCACTGTGGACCCGGTGCCACCTGGAACACTGTGTGCAAACTGCCACCCTCTGGATGATTATAGGAGGATCGGAGGAACACATAAAGAACATGCTAAACTCATCACTCGTCTTTTTATTTAATAGAGAAAAAAACAGTACGCAGTATCAGCTGACCCTTGTGAAAAAGTAATTGCCCCCTCAGATCTTCTGCTCTCGCCTTTTTTTAGGCCCGACACGCCCGGGCTCGATCGCTGCAGTTTTATAAAACCTAAACATCACCTTAAGAGTAATACCTTAAGCTCTGGGACTCCAGCGAACCAGAGCGAGAGCAGTTATCTCCAGATCTGTCGTTTGTTAAGATATGAACGAAGCACAAAGCTTGTGGAGGAGAGTTTTGTTGTCAGTTTGAGCACGACTTTGTTTGGAAATGTTGACGCACGTAAACCCAACATTACTGTACCTGCTGTCACATTGTGTTGCCAGACTGAGAGGGACAGACATAGAAAGATGGGAAACAGGAAAAATGATCCAGAACACGTGGGGTGGCCTGTTTAAACATTCAAAAGCTAAATCATTATGGATACGGGCGTCTCGATGCTACGTTACACGCTGAGACGTCGGCCAGGCGTTCGTCTGTAATCGAAAATTCCGGCGGCGTGTTTAAGTCTAGTCAGCGTTATTCCGGTGGTTCCTGGAGCGATCATCCAGCACACGTTCCTCTGTCTGCTCTTCCTCTTCAGAGACACATGAGGAAGGATGAGGGATCGATGGCGTCTGTTCCTGGTGAGATTAAACACGTCGAGCTGGTTTAAGAAACAAATCAATTAAAGCTGATCGCGTTCAGACGAGTGGAATAAAGGTATCGGCATGCAGAGCCGTCGAAGAGCCGATCGATCCGGAATCAGAGCGACTAATGATTACAGCTTGATCTCAGTGATTGACAATCAGATTCATCCTCGTCCTCAATTTATCCAAAACTGTGCCAGGGCGTGTCTCGTCTCACCTCGTCTCTGTGTCGTACATGCAGGAATTAAAAATGAAAGGGTAACATTAATAAAAGCAGTGGCCAAAATAACAGAAACAGTCTGACGGAAGCGGCTCTAGACTGCTCATGGTTCTGGAATAGGAGGTACAACTAGTTAATAATGAGGCGTCCACATATTTTTGGACCTGTAGTAAACATTTCATACTTTGCTCTGATGGAACGTGAACATGAGGAGGAATCAAACCCAGGTCCTGATCAAGAGCTGATGAATTTATTCATAGTTTATAAATCAGTCCCACTTCATCCTCACGGGGTTCAGTTCTGACAGAGCAAAGATCCTCAGCTGATCTGATCTGATCTGATCACCATACGGAGTGGAACCACTGATCCATGAGGAACATTCAGGGGTCTGGAACGATCAGTGAAGCACCAGGAACCAAACCGACCCATTAAATAAATAAAAAAAAGATCAAGGGCAGCCAATCCACCTTCCGAATGTTATTAGAGAGTAGAAGGAACCCCACACAAACATCAGGAGAACATTCTCTCCAAACCCCTTTTGGTCACTGACCAGAGGACCAAACCCAGGTCTTCAGAGCTCAACCTGCTGAGCACCACTACACTCCACTACTCAACCTGATTTAACAGGGGAAGCCAAGAGTATATTTTTTCTCATTTCATTTGATCAGGGTCGCTGTGGGTGCAGTAACACACCTCAGACAGGGCGCCAATCCATCTCAGCCAGCCTTCCTCCCCTGTGGTGCACAAATCCCCACAGTAGTAGGCTAGTGTAATTTACCACCGTGCCACCCGAGCGCCCTGCCAGGAGTAAATGTAGGTACAAAATGTTCTTAAATGTACACTGTATGTCCAAAAGTATGTGGACAGCAGCTGTAATCAGGTGTAAATAGAATTATTTGTGTCTGATTTCACAACAACGAGCTCCTGGTCGAGTGTCCACATACTTTTGGCTACTTTTACTTCACAGAACTGAAGTGATTGAGTTATTAGTTTTACTTTTCTGTGTCAGTCGAACACAAAGATCCTGAACGAGCAGATTTTTCAGCTGACAGGAAAATAAAATCAGATTTATTTTATCATCGTTTTTTATGATTTTTTCCCTCCTGCTGTTTCTGACTCTCGTTTATCTGAATCTCTAAATACGGAACGGGTTTTTTCTCTTTAAAAAGCTTCTAATGAGGCTCCCAAATCCCCGACACATTAGCTGTGCTCCTCTGTCGGACGTTTTCTGTAAAACATGACGGATTAGGAGAGGAAGCCGCCGCGCCTAACGAGAGTCGAAACGAGGCAATTACCCAAACGATCCAGCGTTATAGGGACGGTCCTGCTCCGGCACGGGCGTCTCCAGATACTCCTGCTAATAAAATCATTCAGAAATAATAACAGAGGAGCGGAGGAAGAGAGTCTCACTATAAACATAAAAAAGAAATGAGATCCACGTCTCAGAAGATCGGTTAACGTCCCTCACAGGGTGGCATGAGGGAGGAAAACCAGCTTAACGAGTTAATAAGAGAAACAGTGGTAGTTATCGTGCTGAGCTGGGTAATAAATTAACTTACACTCAGACTAACATAGTCAGGGGAGTCAGGTTCAGAAGAGTGGAACCTGTTAAAGAGGCAAGAACAGGGTTGAATTGTTCCATATACATGCACATGATTCAGGAACTGGATAAA
The DNA here is from genome assembly GCF_030014385.1 of Trichomycterus rosablanca. Taxonomy (NCBI): domain Eukaryota; kingdom Metazoa; phylum Chordata; class Actinopteri; order Siluriformes; family Trichomycteridae; genus Trichomycterus; species Trichomycterus rosablanca. Next base: position 235,014 of record NC_086003.1, read on the forward strand.
CAAGCTCATAATCAGGTGTCCACATACTTTAGATCATTTAAGCCCAAATAGATACTGTAAATCAACCGTCTCTCCTTCGACCAGCCAGCAGAGGGCAGAGTTTCACCTCTCCCTTCTTCAGATACAGCTGATCGTGTCTGTGTGGGCTCCCGGCTGGTCGATAGCTCAGTTGAGATTCGAACTCATGAGCTTAAGAGCTCAGTGTTGGTGGGTTAGTGCATTAAACCTTTGCGCCACCTGGAGGAACGTGAGGAGAAGGAATGTGAGGAACAGGGACATGATGAACTTTCTCTGGTGTGTTTGTGAGGTGAGGAACAGGAACGTGAGGAACAGGAACATGAGAAAGAACATGAGGAACAGGAACGTGAGGAACATGAGGAACAGGAACGTGAGGAACATGAGGAACAGGAACATGAGGAACATGAGGAACAGGAACATGAGGAACAGGAACATGATGAACTTTCTCTGGTGTGTTTGTGAGTTGAGGAACTTGATGATGGCTCAGATTTGTCCTGATGTTCCTCTGAGGATGTTTATAAAGTTTAAATCTATAAAGGAACGAACACGAGCCCCGACGTGTCAATTAAATCAGATTGATGTTCCTCTGCAGACGGACCTTCTGAGCCTGGAACCTCCTCACGCTGCTGCAGTCCATCTGATTAGTGCAGCACCGACCACCCAGAATCATCTGATTTACGACTCCAGAAACTTTAACATCATTAAAACGCCGAGAGTTTTTAACGCTGCGCAGAAACAAAAGAAACGAGAGCAGATTAAAAACCACAAATAATAAAACACTAACGAACTCGGTGTGAGAGGAGATACGAGGAGCATCCTGCACCAGAGAAACTCTCACAACATCCTGCTGCTGTTTCATCTGCACGTCCAGGAGAACGTCTGCTGGTACAGAACTGCTCAGCAAAGCTTAAACCTGCATCCACACAGGAGTACAGCCAGAAATACGTGGACACCTCAGCATGAGCACACTGTTCACACCACACGCATTAACATAGAGTTAATATAGAGCTAATATAGAGCTAATATAGAGTTAATATAGAGCTAATATAGAGCTAATATAGAGCTAATATAGAGCTAATATAGAGTTAATATAGAGTTAATATAGAGCTAATATAGAGCTAATATAGAGCTAATATAGAGTTAATATAGAGTTAATATAGAGTTAATATAGAGCTAATATAGAGCTAATATAGAGCTAATATAGAGTTAATATAGAGCTAATATAGAGCTAATATAGAGTTAATATAGAGCTAATATAGAGCTAATATAGAGCTAATATAGAGTTAATATACAGCTAATATAGAGCTAATATAGAGCTAATATAGAGCTAATATAGAGCTAATATAGAGTTAATATAGAGCTAATATAGAGCTAATATAGAGCTAATATAAAGGTAATATAGAGTTAATATTAAAGATATACAGAATTGTTCTTCATGTTTGTAAAATCCTCAGTTATTATTATTAATATTACTATTCAACTATCATTAATTTTTTATTATTAAATTATCACTATTATTATTTTAAGTATTACTTTCATCATGATCAACATTATTATGATTATTATTATTATTAATAATAAATTATTACTATTATTTTTATTGTTATTATTATTTTATTATATTATAAATAACATAGTTTTAATTATCATTATCATCAACATTATTATTTATTTTATTATTATTATTATTATTATCATTATTTTACTTATTATTATTATTATTATTTTATTATTTTTTATTTTATTATTATTATTTATTATTATTATTATTATTATTATTATTATCATCATTATTACTTTATTATTATAATTATTATTATCATTATTATAATTATTTAATTTAATTCTGACTGCTGGTGGATGGTGTTTCTCCAGACTGTTTGTTGCTGGCCGTCCTCTTCCTCTTTTATCTTTTATTTTATGAACCTTTGTGCTTTGTGCTGAGGGACACACTCAGGTCAGACCAGTACCTTCGACTGCAGTGCATTATGGGAGCTGACGAGTTCACTCATCATTCTCAGATGAAGTGGGGTTCCTGTAGACGAGTGTGTTAGTGGTGTTGGTGTTTTATGTTATGTTTAGGACGCAGCCGGGGGGCGACAGGAGAATTAAAGGTGACTCTACACGCCCCTGAGTGAGTCCATGATGATGTGTGAGCTGGAGGAGGAGGAACATCCACCACTAACAGCTTCTCTCCGGTAAACACCTCGCCTCATCAGCACTGATAAATGGGAGATGATCACACGCTGGCGGGTTTGGAGAGAAAATAGTTTCTCCTGACGGGTGCTGTAGAGGGGCGGGGGGTGTAGGAGAGGGACGTGGGGGGGGGGGATTATGGGGGGGACGTGTCTCCGCAGTGAGCTGTGGCTGGAATATCCAATACTGGATCAGCCGTGTGGTTCCTCACTTGTCCAAACATCTTCACGTGGACACGACCGCGTTCCGGTTCATTCCACCGTGTAGCACGACCTCCTGATTACTGATGAACTGATACCGGTAATGAGCGGCTCCAGCAGATGACTTCTCTGTGCCTATATAAATAGGGCGAGTTCGACTGAACCCTTAACAGAGTTCTTTATGGCCAAAAGTATTCAGACGCTGGACCATGAGCTTGTTGGATGTCTCACTTCGAAAAGAAAAGTGACCTCTGTGTGAAGCTTTTCACAAGACTACACAGTGTGTCTGTGTATGGGAATTTGTGACTCCTCAAGTCTGTATCGAGCTCGCTCATGGTGGAACAACAAAAGGTCCTTCCCTAAACTGTTGCTGCACAGTCAGAAGCATGTAATTTTTCTTATATGACTGATTTATTACACCTATTAGTATCTATAAGACTCAGAAGGGGCGTCCACATACTTTTGAGCGTACAGTGTACCCACAGTCTCCTGCTGGCCGGTGTAAATGTCAGAGTACAAACACAACATGAATAAAAGCGTTTCCCTCTGAAGCGCCGCGTTCACCCGCTCGTACACTCGGCACATCGGGGTCGACAAACCCCACGAGACTCCGGGAATAAAAAACACCGAAAACCTCGAACGTACCGATAAATCACACCGAGAGCACAGACACCAACAAACCACTGAGAGAGGAACTCACACTGAGAGCTACAGAAGCACAAATCTGTACTAAACATCATTTCATTTATTTAAAAAACACGTATTTATCATTTTATTTCCTTTTTTAATGTTTTACCACCCATTTATCCTGGTCAGGGTCACAGTGGGTCAGTAACACACCCAAAACATGACGCCAGTCTATCGTGGGGCCTTGGCCACCACCTTAAAGCATTCGTGTCTGTGTGTAGACGCCTGACCGGCTGATAGCTCGTTTAACATGATTAGCAGCCGAAGAACCGAAACCTTACTCTGCTTCAACCTGACCATCAACGTCATGTTAAAGTTTCTACAGGAACACCACGCCCTGGTCTACAGGAATCACAGCAAGAGCTTTTATCTTTAGATGTTGGGAACTTGGACTGGAGCTTCACTCGACTGTTTTCTGACCTAAAACAGGCGGATAAGAAGAGTTTGGTCAGGAGATTAAAACCTTCTCATACACCATCAGGGTCTCCAGCAGAGGAAGAGGAACTGGATTTGACTAAATGGGAGAAAATGGGAGAAAAAGAAGAAAATTTGATGCCATGATAATCATGGCAGGGCATGGGAGATGTGTTGGTGCCGTGTTGGTGCCGTGTTCGAGCAGTGTTGGTGCCGTGTTGGTGCTGTGTCAGTATTAATATAAAGCAGAACACCGGGGTGGGAGTCGTGTTGGAGTTGTGTTGGAGTTGTGTTGGTGCCGTGTTGGTGCCGTGTTGGTGCTGTGTTCAAGCAGTGTTGGTGCCGTGTTGGTGCTGTGTTCGAGCAGTGTTGGTGCCGTGTTGGTGCTGTGTCAGTATTAATATAAAGCAGAACACCGGGGTGGGAGCCGTGCTGAGGTAGATGTTAGATAACGTTAGATGAAGAGGTGATGAGTGGTTCTGGAGACGTTAATGGAGATGTAGAGATTTAGCGAGCGTAACCCTGAATTTAATTCTGCTCCCCTGTGGAGATGATTAATGAAGACATTAATCAGAGTGACGAGCTCCTGTTAGAACATTTAAACCTGGTTCTACACGATTGCTGGACTGTCAGGGCACCACGGGGGGTCGGAATGTCATTAAATCAGCAGTTTTATATAGGATGTGGTGACTGAGGCTGCTGCTCCCTTTATAAAGCATTCATGTCATGATTAAATAACCCACCAGTGCTGACTATCGGCCGGCCCGGCGCCTACACAGACATAAACAGTTCGTCCGAAGGTGGGAGGGACGTAGGGATTCCTCATAACTGCTGCAATTATTCCCTCTGCTGGCTGATCGATGGTGCTGCACAGAGACGGAGGATAACGGAGATCAGTGTGGTCAGGAGTGTAGGTGTCGTCCAATTAAAGATCTAAAAACTCTTAATCTAGTAAATGTGATCCTTAAAAATTATTTTGCCTCTCTAACCATCCTCTGTAGTGTCCATTAATATAAAATAATCTTTCATTTAGCCTTTAAAGTCCTTAATCCTTGCTCTGAGAGTGATTACAGACAGGTGTAGGTGTGTTGGTGTGTATGTAGATTTGTATGTAGAGTCTGACACCCATGTTGCTGCATGTTTATACCCCACAGTGACATTAAACACCATAAATCCTTTTATTTCCTCATATAAACATTTTCCACCCAGGCTGGATAAAAATAATGCTGGACCTGACTGAGTACAGTGTGTGTGTGTGTGTGTATGTGTGTGTGTGTGTATATATATGTGTGTGTGTGTGTGTGTGTGTATATGTGTGTGTGTGTGTGTGTGTGTGTGTGTGTGTGTGTGTGTGTGTATGTGTGTGTGTGTGTGTGTGTGTGTGCTGGATATTGTATAACCAGTAGGGGGTAGTAACGATCTTTCTTACAGGGACCCTCCCCTCCCCTCCCCTCCCCTCCCCTCCCCTCCCCTCCCCCAGTCCCCGGTTCAGTGCTAGTAGAAGTAAATGATGTTTTTGGGGAATAAAACACATAACCTCTCGCTCGCTCTGCTCTCACAAACTTTTAAACTCCAGCTCGTGTTTCTCTTCACAGTTTCAAGATCTCCATCCACCGTTCAGCTCAGGTCCCAGAGGAGGAACCAGACTGGATATCAGCTCCTGTCTCAAACAAACCCTTAATACACACACACACACACACACACACACACATTTCACCTTTTATCAGGTCTTTTAATGATATACTGTTAGTAGAAGGTAAAATCAATCAGTTTTGCATTTAGAAAAGTTCTTAAACTGAGTATTAAACCACTTTTTCATATACAGCCTGATCTGAAGAGCATTATCTGTTTTAGATGTTTTTTGGGAACATTTTACAGTAATCCTGATCTTAATGTAACTCTGTCCCAACATCGTAGTGTATATTTAAAAAAATAATCAATAAAGATAATAAAGGTTGACTGATAATTGTATTATTATTATTATCATCATCATCATCAATATTATCATTATTTTATCATTAATAATATTTTATTTTCATAATTATTCTATTATTATTTTATTATTATCATCATTAATATTATTTTTTATTATAATTTGTATTATTATTATTATTATTATTACTATTATGTTATTACATTTATCGTATTATTATCATTATTATTATTATTTTATTACATTTATATTATTATTATTATTAATATTATCATTATTATTATTTTATTACATGTGTATTATTATTATTACTAATATTATTATTATTAATATTATATTATGATTATTATTATTACTGTTATTATTATTAATATTATTGTTATTATTGTTATTATTATTGTTATTATTATTATTATTATTATTTTAAACACTTCCTCGTGTTCTCAGCATAATAAATAAATAGATTCAGGATCAGAAATAAACAGAATAATAAAATAAACAGATGAGTTTCAGGTTGAGGTTGAAAGTCTCTGTTCTGGAGTGAATAATTGATGACGGAGTTCTTCTGTTAGGAATTCATTATTTGTTGTGGAGGAGGAACAATCGCCTCCACACCAAGCGAGAGAGTTCAGCTCAGATTAGAATAGCATTATGGATCCTGTCAGATCTGCAGCGTGGGTCCTGGAGACCTGGGTTTGATTCCTACGCTGTTGTTCTAGCTGAGAAGGTCACACAGAGGTCATGATGGTTTAATAGAGTTTGGTTTTGGAACTGGATCTCGTGATCAGGTGTCCAAATACTTTTGGACGTGTTGTGTACCTCCGTGGTAATCCTGGGGAATAATTAGGATGCTGGTCATGAAGTTTATCTCCAGACGTACCTCACACCTACAGGTCCAGTAGAAGCAGACGTCTGGGGTCATGTTTAGTTCCACCAGGTCTGAAATGAATCAAATATTCATGTGCTCGAATCCCTCAGCACTCGTGTTGTTTTGCTTCTAACCTTTAATATAATTAAACTAGTGTTTTTGTCAGAGCGACAACAAAGAGGACGGAGAAGAAAAGCTGAGACTCTCGTAATCCCGCTGAGGAACGCTGGCATTTCAAACCCTGAACCCACCAGATTAAAGTGAAACAATAACTTCATTTATAAAAAGATCAAAATGCCACGATGGAGAGTTTTAGGATGCGTGAGGAAAGGTCAGCGGTGCCATCAGGACCTCACACTGACTAAATCCCTCAGATATGATTCTACAAACTCACCTCCTACTCCTGATCATCCAGAGATCCTGTCAGTGTCACAGCTGGAAACATTCATTCATTCACCAGCGCTGACCTATCCTGGTCAGAGTCGCGGTGGGTCCAGATCACTGGGTGAAAGACAGGAAACACTCCGGACAGACCGCCAGTCCATCACAGGGCAGCCTGACTGCATGTTTTTGTACTGTGTGGGACACGGAGAGAACATGCAAACTCCACACAGAAAGGACCTGGGGAATCGAACCCAGGACCTTCTTGCTGTGATGCCACGTGCTTCTCACTGCACCACAGTGTCACCCATCTATATACAAACAGTCATTATTTAGATGTTTATTTAATTTCACTTATTTTACTAATTAAAATATTTTTGTTTCAGTTCAATACAAGGAAGCTGCTGCGTCACGTCCAGTGATTCTGGTGAAACCGGACCCACCGTGACCCTGACCAGGATAAAGTGAAGGCAAAACATTAGAATTAAATGAACAAAAAAACAAACAAACATTCATTTCAGACCTTATTTATGGGCGAAAGTATTTGGACGCCTCTTTTAACCACAAAAGTATTCGGACGCCTGACCGGACATCTTGTTCCAAAAAAAATAGAACAACATTCGTTCTTCTGAGGAGCTTCTCATAAGACTTTTAAGTGTGTCTGTGTGTGGGAATTTGTGCCTGTTCAATTAAAGCAGCATTTGAGAGGTCAGTCAACAATGTTAAATAACTGCAACTGTCATTCCAATTCATCTCAGATGTTCTCCGTGGTGCTGATGAGGACAGAGCTCGGTGCAGGACGCTGACGTTCTTCAGACTAAACGTGTTTCTGAAGCGTGTTATTACAGACCTCACTGGGGCTACAGGCAAGATAGAACATGAAGAGGGCCTTCCCCAAACTGTTGCTGCAAGTTTATTATAATTTATTATCATTTATGATATAATTGTTGTGAACTGTTGACGAAAATACTCCAGGATTTGGAGCCTGTGTGGTGACGCCTTTCTGTACTGAATCTACTAAATGATTAAAAGTATTTGGACACACGCTCTACTGAAGCTTCTCACGAGACTTGAAGTGTCTCTGTGGGGATTTGTGCCCGTTCAGTCAGTACGGCTGGGCACTGATTGATCAGTCGGTGTTCCGGTTCATCCCAGAGGTGTTGAGTGGGGTTGAGGTCAGGGCTCTGTGCAGGATGCTGGAGTTTCTTGCCTTCCCTAAACTGTTGCTGCCGAGTTGAAATCATTTCCTCTATATGATTGACCTGTTAGTGATGGTTGTGGCTGAAGCACATCACCGGGGCGTCCCGATACTTTTGCCGGACTCTCACTCGGCCTGTAGATTTATGATAATTGTATAATTCGGTTTCCTCTCCCGCGGCGCCTCGTATCCTCCGGGAGGAACCGCTCCACTAACGTTATTTTTACCTCCTCCTCCTCCGTACTGCAGTAACCATGGTTACCTTCTCAGATTTTGCTGATATGACTTAACACACACACACACACACGTGTGCGTCCTCATTAATGACGAGCTGCGTCTCACATCTGGCATCTTGAAGGTGTCCAAAAAAACCCAAAAGCAGCTCTGAGACCAACTTAGCAATTATGCAAATCAGAGCCTCAGATCTGAGAAAATAAAAATAAAACACGGTCGCCGCGGTGACGGAGGAACGAGGATGAGGACGGTGGCGAGGAGAAGTGAAGAGGCTCGGTGGGAGGAGGCAGAAGTTTCTCCTGGACCTGAGTGGTGGAGGAGGATGGAGGAAGTTTGGAGGGTGTGTGTGTGTGTGTGTGTGTGTGTGTGGGTGTGAGGGTGTGGGTGTGTGTGTGTGTGTGTGTGGGTGTGGGTGTGTGTGAGGGTGTGAGGGTGTGTGTGTGTGTGTGTGTGTGTGTGGGTGTGTGTGTGTGTGTGTGTGTGTGTGTGGGTGTGTGTGGGTGTCTTAGAACAGAGCAGCAAGGTCCACCACAACAAGATCCTGATCAGAACCTCCAGAGATCTGGTATTTATGGCTGATCAGGATAGAATAGAATAGATCAGATCAGAACAGATCAGATCAGATCACCTTTATCTGTCATATATGTGTCTATACGTTGGTAGTTAGGGTCAGAGTGCAGGGTCAGACATTGTACGGGGCCCCTGGGGCCGAGATGGTTAAGAGCCTCGCTCAAGAGCCCAACAGTAGCTGCTAATCAGCTCTGAGATTCAAACCCACAATTTAATTAATAGCCCAGAGCTCCACCAACTAAGGTACTAGTGAGCAATCCTGAACATCTACCATAGTGGTATAAAGCACAACACCGGACTCTGGAGCATCTTTGGAGCAGAAAAGTTGAAGGACATTCAACCTAAGAAGATCAATAATCCACATCCTGCTGCCACAACCTGAACCCTGGTTCCAATTCTGCACCAAGGATTTTCGTTTTGTTTAAACACGTCATCTAACAGATACAAATTTCCTCCTCGTGTTCCTCCAGGTAATTTCACTGCTGGAGCTTTTTCAAAACCCCCCCGTGCCCTTCATTACACACGTTCCTTCAGGTTCTCCCAGCGCTCACGCCTCAACTGCTTCCAGGAGATGAGGAGAAGAAAGAACTCGTCTTTCAGCTCAGGTGTGAAAACACTTCCACGGTCCGGGGGGACGAGCGCCGCTCCGTCCTCACACTGCCCTCAGACGTCCCTCAGACGTCCCACAGACGTGTCTTCAATCATACTCGTACTCGTCAATCATACTACCTTTGAAGTCTGGACACGTCTGTGTGCTCTCTGTGATGACCTGTAATAAACTGAATGTTTATTTTGGATTGATTTGGTTCCTGATTGATATGAGCAGCCGAAATAAAGACGTTTACATTTACTGCATTTAGTGGACGCTTTTATCCAAAGGGACATTTGGCAATTGAGGATTAAGGGCCTTCCTTGGGGACCCAACAGTGGCAACCTGGTGGTGGTGGAACTTAAACCAGCAACCTTCTGATCACTAGTCCAGTACCTTAAGCGCTGAGCTACCACTATCCCGATCCCATCAGCACCTCGATTTTGCTCCACTCGGATGCACAACCCCGCCGACAGTCCATGTACCCACGTCTGATAGAGGGCGGTACAAAAGTCTCTCCATGTACCCACGTCTGATTTGGAACGGGCTCATGTTGGGCGTCCACATAATTTTGGCAACAGTTCTCGGCTATCCTGGATTTTCTTGGAGTTCGTAATGGTGTTCCTATAGAAACTGTAGGGTGACTGCTTGAGTTTGATGGTACATTTTAGGGTTTGGTGGCTTTTGAGATGAACTCTGTGTCATGTCACTAGGCCATCATGCCTTTGTGATGGTTGGCTGTACAGATGGGTCCCTGATAACGTCGTCAATCTGGCTTATTCATCAGACGCCCAAAGTAATCTCACTCGCGGGACTTAAGGTGGTTCAGGAGGTCATTTTCTGTTCTGGTCGTCTGGTACACTCGCTCAGTGGTGATCATCTTCCTCCAGGAGATCTTCAGGAGATTTCTGATGCGCTTGTTCACAAAAACTCAGAACTCTCTTTCTTCCTCTTTCTTCAGTGTACAGGTTTCATATTTACTCAGATGAATTAATTGATCCGTTAAGCTGGAGAGTAAACGAGGGCGTGGTTACAGGTTTCAGGAGGGTGATATGGGTGTTGGGTAACTTTTACTAGAATGAACACAGTGACGTGTGTGTGTGTGTGTGTGTGTGTGTGTTTAATCGTATCGTGTTTCTGCTCTGTGTAAAATCCTGCTGCAGTAACAGAGCTGAACTGAAGGGGGCGATGAGTTTTTCACGTCGCCGAGTGTAACGTAAACAGCTGGAACGGTTTTTGGATGTTCGCCGTGTAAAACATCGTCCGTAACAGAATTATGAACGGCAATTTAACGGCATTAAAAAGCCGGCGCATTCCTCTCCCGGCTGTGGGGAAGTGGGCATGATGAATGGCTGGCGTGGGTACGAGCTGCAGCGTCTCTCCACAGGTTGGTAATTATATCGGCGTAATGTGTCTCCAGAGACGCCGCCGAATAACCGCCGGGGACCACGAGAGGAGAAACGATGGATCAGGGCGTCTGGAGACGAGGACCAGAACGAGGGATGAGAGGTGCTGGAGAGGAACCAGGTTCTCAATTAGTCTATAGGAACATCTGTAGAGACATATACAGGAACATCTACAGGAACATCTACAGGAACATCTATAGGAACATCTATAGTAACATCTACAGGAACATCTACAGGAACACAGGAACATCTATAGAAGCATCTACAGGAACATCTACAGGAAAACAGGAACATCTATATGAACATCTATAGTAACATCTACAGGAATATCTATAGAAGCATCTACAGGAACATCTATAGGAACATCTATAGAAGCATCTACAGGAACATCTACAGGAACATCTATAGAGACATATACTGGAACATTTACAGGAACATCTATAGGAACATCTATAGGAACATCTATAGTAACATCTACAGGAACACAGGAACATCTATAGTAACATCTACAGGAATATCAATAGAAGCATCTACAGGAACATCTACAGGAACACAGGAACATCTATAGGAACATCTTTAGTAACATCTACAGGAATATCTATAGAAGCATCTACAGGAACATCTATAGGAACATCTACAGGAACATCTATAGGAACATCTATAGAAGCATCTACAGGAACATCTATAGGAACATCTATGGAAGCATCTATAGGAACATCTACAGACACATCTACAGGAACATCTATAGGAACATCTATAGGAACATCTATAGTAGCATCTACAGGAACATCTATAGGAACATCTATAGAAGCATCTACAGGAACATCTATAGGAACATCTATAGAAGCATCTACAGGAACATCTATAGGAACATCTATGGAAGCATCTACAGGAACATCTATAGGAACATCTATGGAAGCATTTATAGGAACATCTACAGACACATCTACAGGAACATCTATAGAAGCATCTACAGGAACATCTATAGGAACATCTATGGAAGCATCTATAGGAACATCTACAGACACATCTACAGGAACATCTATAGGAACATCTATAGTAGCATCTACAGGAACATCTATAGGAACATCTATAGAAGCATCTATAGGAACATCTATAGTAGCATCTACAGGAACATCTCTAGAAACATCTATAGTAGCATCTACAGGAACATCTATAGAAGCATCTATAGGAACATCTATAGTAGCATCTACAGGAACATCTATAAGAACATCTATAGGAACATCTATAGTAGCATCTACAGGAACATCTATAGGAACATCTATAGAAGCATCTACAGGAACATCTATAGGAACATTCTGTTCGCAGATCTTTATTCAGCAGCTTTTAAGTTTTATATTACCAGAGCAGAAGTCAAAAGTTTACACACCTCAGTGAGGATCACACAGATTTATCAAGAGTTTCAGAACTAACAGGATTTGATGGGTCTCCAGACGCCCGAGTCTCTGGCTCTTTGGGTCTCTGAGTCTCTGGGTTTTTAGGTCTGTGGGTCTCTTGGTCTCTGTTCCCCTGTTCTTCTGGCTCTTTGGGTCTCCAGGTCTCTGGGTCCGTAGAGTGGACTGGTTCACCTTGTTCCAAGTTCCAGCAGCTTCTAGTTTATATCGCACCAGTTTTTGAAGGTCCCTCTTGCTAATCTCTCAGTTAAGGTGACAGTTTGGTGTTTCCTGGCTCTCAGTCTTTAGTGTCTTTGTGTTGAAGTTTAAATAATGATGCATCATGGGAGCAGCTTCAGTCACACAGGAGAAGTGTGAGAAACTGAACCACCCACGATGCCACCATCGTCCCTCTGATTTTATTTCTGACTCAGTGTTGTTCTTGCTTGGTTTGTGGCTCCGGTGACTCTCTGCTCAAGGTTCCTCACGTTATGGTCTTGGTTTATTTAAGGGCAGAACCAATCCAGCCTGGAGCCTTCAGAACCATTACAAACTTTATGAAGATGAGTGTTAAATGAACACTGGAGAAGTTCTGGAGATCATGATGGATGGGAGAAGACTGGAACAACTGGACTCCTTCTTATAATTGGGAAGTAGAGCATCAAATACTGCAGGATGTGCTGGTGAAGTAAAGTCAAGATCAGCTCCGGGCGGGGCGGTGATGGTCAAACTGACAAGGATACAGAAAAACACGTCAGATAGATGGATGATGGACAGTGTGATGAATGGATGCATAAATAGATGGTGGAATGAAAGGATGGATGGACAGTAAATAAATGGATAAATGGTTGATGGATGAACTTTTTGTGTCAGTAATAACGTGGTTCTCCAGACCTGGATCATCATCAGTGTGTTTGATGGATGATGGATGATGATGATGATGGATGGATGATGATGATGATGGATGGATGGATGATGATGGATGGATGATTGGACGGATGGACGGATGGATGGATGATTGGATGGATGGATGATGGATGGATGATTGGATGGATGGATGAATGATTGGATGATGGATGGATAGATAGATGAAAGGATGGATGGATGAATCGATGATTGGAAGGGTGGATGGATGGATATAGATGGATGTATCTCCAGATCCGAATCATCTTCAGTATGATGAAGGAATAGATGATGATGAATGGATGAACTTTTTGTGTCAGTAATAACGTGGTTCTCCAGACCCGGATCATCATCAGTGTGTTTGGTGGATGATGGATGATGATGGATGATGATGGATGGATGGATGAAGATGGATGTTTGGTGGAGGTTGATGAACCTGCTGCAGTATGAGCTGATATAATGATTTACTCTGAATGATTGAGGAGATGAAGGTCGCCCCCCACGTCTCCCTGAGCTCTGTAACCGCCGGAGATCAGACGAGACTCGGACCGTCCTCACATCCTTTCATCTCTATTAGCGCTCGTCTGAGAGGATCAAAGCGCCTCGTTAAATAACGGCGTGAGCCGCGCCCGCTCTTACCTCCATCAGTCCCAAAACGGCTGACGACCCCGAAGTCACCTCAGATAGATTCCACCGTCAGATCGTTAACAAGGAGCCTGATTAGAGACGCTGATCATTACTGACGACCAAAAGTATTGGGATGCCCCGTTTATACAGATACGTTTCCTCTCAGTGTGAGGTGACAGTTCAGGTTTCCTCTCTGACCTTGGCAATGACCTTTCTGATGCTGGACCTGAAGGCCTGACTCACAGTCGGCATCCCAGTTCATCCAGTCAGGACTCACTCAGCATGAGTTCCAATTGTTTTTACTGAAGCGGATTCATGAACCTGGTGTTTACTCGAGTGAAAATCGATGCGCGACACATTTGTTGATGCACCTGCTGGAAAATGCTAATTTAAGCGTCCGTGCTAATTAGCGCTAATGCACACAAACGCACCCAGGTTGACGTTAACGCTTCTGAAGCAATTTCTGAAACACGCGGCGCGTTTCGTGTTGAGAGACGCGGTTTTACTCCCAATAACACACGATCCTAACGACCTTCATCTAACACCATCATCAGCGACCACGTTCTTACCACGCTAAGCTACGAATCAAACCGATCCTGGTATTACTTTAGACGCTAGAAATAAAAATATGCAAGCTAGCATCCTGCTAGCGCTGCGTTCTGCACAAACTGCATTAACGAGGCCGGCCGGAAGATAAAGCTATTAGCTTGTTACTAGCATGTGTTGCTTTAACGGGTCATGAAATGAAATGAAGTAAACACAGACGAGGTGAGACGCGTCGTTTCTGAGAGAATGGCAAATCAGGGCCGCTACAGGGCTAACGCTGCTAACAAATAACGTATGTGTCTAGCTAGCGGTTTAGCACGGCGTAAAACCAATAGAACACGGTCTCAGCGGCATCTACAGCGCAGAACACGAAGGAACAACATGTAACTGATGTAACGTAACAGTTAGCGTATAACGCGTCCACATGGCCGCCGGCGAGACCAAAACGACGCGTTAGCATGAAGGAAATCGATAACGCTGGAATAATTTCATTAGCAGGAGGCGCTAAGATTAAGCAGCGCTGTACACACGTCGATCAGGATTGTTTAATTTATTATAAACAGAATCACAGACAGAACAACAGAACGTCCCGACCCGCGTCCCGCCGCCAGCGTAGATCGAAGCCGCCGCGTCGATGCGCAGTAGCGTTCTCCATGCTAATCACGGCGTCCTGGGTTAGCTGAAGGTGACCCGCCGAGCCGCCGGTTCCCACCGCGTTCGTCTCTGATGACGAGGGTTTTAATGACGTGAAGGCGGATCAATGAAGAGCAGACGAGAAGATTAAACATCATCAGAGAGGATCAGAGATGAGAAGCAGCTGTACACCACACGGTCTAAAGTATCTGGACTCCTGAGCATGACTGACCTCTGTGTGACCTCAGCCGCTCTTCTGAGAAGCTTCTCACAGGACTTTGGAGTGTGTCTGTGGGAATTTGTGCCCGTTCTGTCGAAAGAGCAGTGCGCTGGAGTGGAGGTGAAGAGATTCGTCCCAACAGTCAGAAACACTGTAAGAACTAATAATAAAAAAAATAAAATAAAAAAACAGGGCTGTCAGAAATCAGAAGCTGCTGAAATGTGTGACACCGTCCACAGCCGAGCAGGCTCAGAGCTAGACTGACTTTTATTACAGTATACAGGACATGGAACAGTGGTCTCCTGTCAAGATCAGGAAAAAAAACAATAGGTAACAAAACTCTCACTTTAAGATGTGAAGAGATTCGTCTTAAAGTCTGATCAGGTCTGTCAGAAATCAGAATCTGCTGGAATATGTGACACTGTCCACAGACGAGCAGGCTCAGAGCTAGCCCGACGGCTCCCATTACAGTTTAGGTACATGGAACAGTGGTCTCTCGTCAAGGTCATAAAAACACAAGAAACAAAACTCTCACTTCATGATGTAAAAAGATTCGTCCCAATAGTCAGATATAATCCAAGAACTAATAACGAAAAATATCAAATAAAAAAAAACAGCTCTGTCTGAAATCAGAAGCTGCTGGAAGGTGTGACACTGTCCACAGCCGAGCAGGCTCAGAGCTAGTCCTTATTACAGTATATGGAACAGCGGTCTCTCATCAAGGTCAAGGAAAAACAATAGGAAACAAAACTCTCGCTTCATTATGTGAACAGATTTGTCGTAAAGTCAGATCAGGTCTGTCAGAAATCAGAAGCTTCTGGAAGGTGTGCCGCTGTCCACAGCCGAGCAGGCTCAGAGCCTGACACTGTTCCACACAGCACAGCTTAAAGCTCAGCTGATCACGTGGACGAAGATAAATCAGGAGCAGGAGCTTCTACTTTTTTATCTCATGGTGTCTGTGATTGGGGTCAAACTCACCATGAATTCGGAGGTCCTTCCCCCGGGGTGAATTATTAATCCAGCAGATTTTTTTATTTTGGATGAAGACGTGGGTTCCAACGATTCAGTCACAGAAAAAGAAGAGCTGCAGAAATAATGAACGTAAATAAGAATAAAAACGTCCCGTAAATCATGAATAAAGGTTTAATAATGATTATAAAAGATTAGAATGGTGGTGGTGTGGTGGAGACGATGGTTCTCCTCAACAGAATGCTGAGACAGAAGGTTCTGGTCGACGCCGTGCTGGTTCTCCACGGGACGAGCCGAGCGGGTAATGCCAGCTTCAGTTTGGCACAGAGAAATCAAAACCAGGTGGAGCATCACGACGACTCTAACGGACCACGGTGCCAAAAAAGTGCCAGGTCCAGCAGGTCCGGTGGGTTTGGTGGGTCCGGCATCCAGGTTTTAATACCAGGAACTTGGAACCATCCAGAGCTCAAGGTTTCAAGAAGGTTTCCAGTTTAGCCACCAGTTTAACTTTTCGAAGATTGGAGGAGTGGTGTCCATATATTTATGGTCAAAAGTATGTGGATGCCACATTCACGTCCTGAAACCTCCATAATTCTGGGAGGGATTTCCACCAAATTTTGGGCGTTTGTGGGAATTTGTGCCCCTTCAGTCAATTCAGGCACTGAACAGTAAAGTCTGGCTCACAGTCAGTGTTCTAATTCATCCTGGCTCTGTGCAGGCCACATGCACCAAACTACACTTACATTTTTGGACTTTAGCGGACACTTTTATCTTAAGGGCCCAACAGTGACAACCTGAAAGTAACGGGGTTTGAACCAGCGACCTTCTGCTTACTAGTCCAGTACCTTACCCATTAGGCTACAACTGCCTATATTAAACTACTCCTGATAGAGCAAAGGTCCTTCCCTAAACTGCTGAGGTAGCGTTTATTTGAGGTGGTTAATGATGGACGTGTGTCAGCAGACTCCCTCTCGTCTGGTGCAGATGTTCGGTGAACAGAGGAACACATCTGGATTCTTTATCCCTCGGTTCCGAGTACTCGTCTGTGTTTTCCGCTCCGAACCCGACCGCCACACCTGCCGCTGGCACGCCGTCTTCCTCGTCTAATCAGCGCCCATGAACTTCCTGCCGAGCTGGCAGCGCTTCCTGGCACCGCCGCGCCCGACCGCTTCACCCCGCCCCACGTGTACCGGTGGGGTGATGTCATCGGCGGGCATGTTTACCGAATCCCTGAGAGGGGGGCGTGAGGACCCTCGCCGCGTGCACATGTCGCAGGATTACGCGCCGATCTGCCGTGAGTCGCATTAATGAGACGAGCGTGAACCAGCCTGCTGCTATAAATACATCCTAATACTGTCAAAAGTATCGGGACGCAGTTTTAATTCTGGAATACATGTGTTTTAAATGACTGTGTGGTAACAGTTTAGGGAAGGTCCTTCACTGTTCCAGCATGAGCGAGAGCTATAAAGATGTGAAGAGAAACTCCAGTGTCCCGCATAGAGCCCTGGGCTCAGCCCCACTCAACAGCTCTGGGATGAACCGGAACACCGACTGATCAATCAGAGCCCAGCCGTACTGACTGAACGAGCACAAATTCCCACAGACACACTCCAAAGTCTTGTGAGAAGCTTCTCAGAAGAGCGGCTGTTGTCCTGGATGAAAAGATCACACAGAGGGTCACTCATGCTCAGGTGTCCAAATACTTTTCACCATTTAGTGTATTAATACGATTACCGCCTGTGGGCACTCAGGTGGCATTTATACCCGCTTTCTGGTGAACGATGCTGACCTGGTGATACCCGGAGCCTGCTGTTGGTTGGCGGTGTGGTCAATATTCTGAAATGTTGGCTGTCTGACCAATCAGCATCGTTCGTTAGTCTAACGAGGATAAAAGCAGAACTGAAAACCAGGACGATTCTGGAAAAACAGGGATGGATGGGAACCCTGGTCGAGGGGCAGAGTGTGGTCAACCACGGCCATACCAATGCCCATGCCAATGCCAGTGCCAGTGCTAATGCCAGAGCTAACTTTATGGATCTGTATTGATACAGAGGGTGAAATGGGATGAGCGTCTGATGTGTGTTTGTCTGGCGGCGGTATAAAGGAACGTCGGGGTTCAGCGTCATCAGATTAGAAAATAATTTGATGTTTGGAGCGTTTGGGGTGGCGCGCGGTGCCCGTGGGAGGGAGGGGTGCGTGCTGCGGGCTGATAAGATTCAGCTCTGAACATAATGACTCATCACACGACCCAAACACAATTAGCCTAAAAAAGAACAAATATATTTTTAGCTCAGTGTCGTCATGAGCGCTTTTTCAGGGAGTTATTTTTCAACTAATAATAACGGCGACCCGGCTTAGCGATTCCTCGCTAAACAACAAGCAGCGATGTTCTGCTCTCAAATCTGAGCGACGGGTTCCTACAGAGAGTCTCGGCACGTACGACAGACACGCCTGCAGCATTGACACCCCCCTCTGCTGGTGGCATCGACGAGACTCGAACCCTTGATTTGCCGTTAGCACCACCTGAGCGCCAATGCATAAGGTCCAGTTAAAGTCCAGTGTTTGTTCCCCCGGATCAGAATCAGCCCTCTACGCAGCCTTAAATGAACACCAAACAGTGCGAAGGCCTCAGAGAAGCGGGACGATGGGAGGGGCTTACTGAGCAGATCCAGGTACAGATGGTGACTTTTTGCTTCCTTATAAATAGGAATAGTTCGACCACATGCAATAAAAAGTACACAGACTAAACGATCAGTAATGTAATCTATAAACCCTGATCGGCCACAGTCGAGCGAGCTTCAGATCACAATGGGTTTAAAGTCTGATGCCCAGGACAGGGGGTCCCGCTCCAGAACTGTCACCCTAATAAAG
The DNA here is from genome assembly GCF_030014385.1 of Trichomycterus rosablanca. Classification (NCBI taxonomy): domain Eukaryota; kingdom Metazoa; phylum Chordata; class Actinopteri; order Siluriformes; family Trichomycteridae; genus Trichomycterus; species Trichomycterus rosablanca. Next base: position 253,871 of record NC_086003.1, read on the forward strand.
TCAGGGTGTAGTTGATGACATGGAGGCACGCAACAGCAGTGGCTACTTTGTTTCCATGGTGATAAAAGCCTGCTTGACTGTGGACAGTTTTACCTGCATTCCAGCAGCTTTGTTAGCGTACAGCAACTTTTCCGCTTGTTCGGATTGCTTGGTTTTTCTTCACACAGATACAGGAAGAACATGCAAACTCCACACAGAAAGGAACCGGATTGCTCCGCCTGGGAATCGAACCCAGGACCTTCTTGCTGTGATGCGACGAGGAGTCTATAAGTGATGGGGTCGTGACTGTGCGGTGTCGGCAGTAATGCTCAGCGATTGCTTGCTCAAAACAAGCTGCAACGATTTGCTAATTAAACTCACCCCCTCTGGTCCAGGAGAACCACAGACTAGCAGGATGAAGTCCCTCACCCACTACTGCACTCAATTTACCGGTCGATCTGCGTCCACGTCCTCGTCCTCGCATGAGCTTTGGGTCATGATCGAAAGAACGCAACTGCAGATACAAGCGGCTGTAATGTTTGTTTCTCTCTGGAGCTCGGTGATCCAGGAAGATTTTGGACTAGAACTGCTGCTCCGTACTGAGAGGAGCCAATCACGAATGTGCTAATGTGTTTAATGAATTACACCCAGAGTCGTCGTTCGTGTAGATGATGATAAAATCACCATGACGTGGAGAGTTACCGGGGGTGCACAGACTCTTCCACCTCCCTCTCGGTTGGGAGCGCGGGTGCTAGTGATGTGGAGCGCTGAATCCACTGGTGACAGCTCAGAGAGAGCCCGAGCGTATCCTGAATGAAGCTGTGAAAGCGGCTGGTGATTGAGAATGCGGCGTGAAAGCAGCGTTAGAAACACGGCGGCGTCTGTTTTCTGGAGACGAGGATCCATCAGCGCCGCTCACACCTCTCATACCGCCGTGAGAGAATCTATACATGAATAAATGTATACGCTGTTAGATTACAGACGTACAAACGGAGGCTTTCACACTTTATCCCTCCTGAAAATGTTCTGCTTTATTATTTATATATCAGCCAAAACATTAGAACCACCTCCCACAACGTGCTCAGGGTGTATAGCATGTTCAACAAGACCGTGGTCAGGTGTCCACATACATTCGGCCATATAGTGTATAATTTAATATAAATCATTTATTTGTTTATATATATATATAATACATGCAGTGTATATATAGTACACATAAATATATAATATATATATAATACATGCAGTGTATATATAGTACACATAAATAATACAGATAATACAATAATAAAATATCAAGAATGTTTTATTCTTTTTACGCCTTTAATATTCTTTCAGTGTAAATTTTCACCAGCAGCAGGAAAAAGACCCTGAACAAAAAAATCATTTATTTATTTATTTAATTTATATTTAAAATAAATCATTTATTTGTTTATTTAATTTATATTTAAAATAAATCATTTATTTGTTTATTTAATTAATATTTAATATAAATCATTTATTTGTTTATTTAATTTATATTTAAAATAAATCATTTATTTGTTTATTTAATTAATATTTAAAATAAATCATTTATTTGTTTATTTAATTTATATTTAATATAAATCATTTATTCGTTTATTTAATATACATTTAATATAAATCATTTATTCGTTTATTTAATATACATTTAATATAAATCAGTTATTTGTTTATTTAATATACATTTAATATAAATCATTTATTTATATTTATTATGAAAATGTAAAGAAATCGATTACCAGAATAAAAAAGCAGATCAGAATCACTCTGTTTTAAAGTTGTTACACTGAAAATATCTGGCAACCCTCACTAAAACACGATCAATAATGAATAAATCCACTATAATTAATTAATCATTAAACAAATATATCATAAATACACTATACGATCAAAAGTATTCAGACACCTGATCGTGAGCTTGCTGGTCCAGTCTCTGCGTCTCTGTGCCCATATAAAGAGTATAAATAGGTCTGGTTTGCTTGCCCTTGTTACACAGTAGATGGAACAGTGGTCTCTTTACCAAGGCTGCTCGTGCTGAAAGGACAGAAATGTGAATCAGAAAATGCTCAAACCCAGGCGTCACTGTTTACAGTCGAGCAGGCTTTATGACCCTTTACTGAATGAACCATAAACAGGGAAGAAGCTTCTGCTTTAAAATCAGCTGCTGCTGATCACATGACCACAGGGAAATCAGGAAAAATTAAGCTTGCTTGACTGTGAACAGTGTTCAGCTGCTTTTGATACGCGGCAGGTTCACAGATTCAGTCTGATCATCTGAACTCGATTCCTCCCAGTCGTCCAGCGTACGTCGTTCGTGTAGATGAGAAATCACCATGACGTGGAGTTTTACCGGGGGTGCACAAACTTTTTCCCCTCCCTCTCTGTTGGGAGCGCGGGTGCTAGTGATGTGGAGCGCTGAATCCACTCGTGAACAGTGTTGAGCTGTTTCTGATGTGCGGCAGGTTCGTGGATTCAGTCCGACCATCAAAACTTGATTCCCTTCCAACCTTTCAGGTACACTTTAGGGTCAAAAGTATCTGGACCCCTGAGCATGAGCTCGTGTGTGATGGTTTCAGCTGGAACATCAGTCGCTGTCCCGCGTACATTTACATTTACAGCATTTAGCAGATGCTTTTATCCAAAGCGACTTACAGTTATGACAGTAAACAATGTAAGCAATTGAGGGTTAAGGGCCTTGCTCAAGGGCCCCACAGTGGCAACCTGGCAGAGGTGGGGCTCGAACCGGCAACCTTCTGACTACTAGTCCAGTACTTTAACCACTACGTTACAACTGAGTCTGGAATTATTATTCCTGACCTGCTTCTTCTCTCTCCATCGTTACCGCATCACGTCTCATGAATAAATAAATAAATGTAGAATTTTCTCTCAGTATAAACGTCGTCTGTAGAGTTTTGTTCGTTTCCTGCTGTTGTCGCTTGAGGTTGATGGATGAACGAATGGTTTAGAGTTCCAGCGTCGTCTCGGTGGCGTTTCTTTAATAAAAAAATGCAGATTTTACCCAGCAGGTTGAGGAAGGATGTTTAATTTAATGTCTAACGTGAGCACATGTGCAAAACACTTCAGTTCAGCAGCGCTGGTTTTATTTCTCTTTACTTACATTTCAGATAAAAAAGAAAGAAAAACTGAGACACAAATCCACTTAAGGGAGAATGATTCTGAGTGCTCGTTTTATTTCCCGGTGTTCTGCACCGCTGAGTTAAACATTCTGTCCTGGCAGTAGGAATAAAACGAGGATAAATAATCTGTAATATTTACATTATTGTTTTCATGCCGTTACAGTATAAAGCAGAAAGTCTTTAAAAACACAGATCATTAGAAACGTGATATATTATTTACAGTAATCAGATCCAGATCAGCAGTCGTGTTCACTGTACATCCATCATTCTTAGTTTTAAATAAATAAAAATCCCTAATTATTATTTACTAATGATTTACTGTGATCATTCATTCACACCAGGAACCAAACCCACTGGGTAAACGTCGCCCACTGGAGGCCAATCAGAGAAATCTAAATGTAGAGAACGTGTACGCGAGGGGGGCGGTACGGTGGGTAGCACTGTCGGGTTCAATTCCCAGCTGGAGCGGTCCGGTTCCCTTCTGTGTGGAGTTTTGCATGTTCTCCTCGTGTCTGTGTGGGTTTCCTCCGGGAGCTCCGGTTTCCTCCCACAGTACAATGACATACAGTCAGTGTGTGTGTGTGTGTGTGTGTGTGTGTGTGTGCAATGATGGACTGGCGGCCTGTCCGGGGTGTTTCCTTCCTTTCGCCCGGTGAATTGCACCCACTGTGACCCTGACCAGGATAAAGCGGTTGTAAAACAGACATTGAATTAAGGAATGTATGCAACGGGCGGCCAAGTGGTGCAGTGGGTGGTGCTGTCGTCTCACAGCATGAGAAGGCTCAAAAGGCTGCGTTCGATTCCCCGGGTCCTTTCTGTGTGAAGTTTTGCATGTTCTCCCGATGTCCTGTGTCTGCATGGGTTTCCTCCGGGTGCTCCAGTTTTTTCCCACAATTCCAAACACATGCAGTCAGGATAAATGGAGATACTAAAATTACTGATAGTGTGTTTGCGTGTGGGAAAGGATGGGGGGTGCCTGGGCTGCCTTTCGCCCAGGGAATCGGACCCACAGCGACCCTGACCAGGATGAAGCGTGGTAAAACAGACGATGAATGAATAAATAAATGTATAACTGGAGCACCGGTCCTAATGATGTAATTATTGGTGCCCCGTATGAGGACTGGAGGTCTAAAGCCCTACAAATTTATCAAGCTAGCTCTGCTATAAATGAAGCGTGGCTGTGTGTGATATATGTACAGCGCTATATGTTAAATACATATAATGAGAGCATAATGATATATATTCCCGCATATATTTGAACGAATCGTTTATTAAAAACTGATGCGCTTTCTAAAAAATTTTGTTTTCAGAGGCGTGAAGGATCTAGTCCAAAATAACGCTGCTAACTATTCAACCTACAGCGGTTTATCTTCAGATGTTCAGTCTCCAGCGCTATACATTATAATATATCATGATATACATTAGGAATTATGAGCACATGCTTAGCTTTAGTGACATTATAGATGATAAATGTAAGATGATTACAGGATAAAAGCTTTATGAAGAATTATAGAATATAAAAATGATCCTAAATGTAATAATGATGGATAAAACAGGCGTATGAAGGACGTTTCTGTTTCCCATCAGCCTCAGCGCTTCATTATTGTGCTTATCGAGTTACAGGCATTAAAATCTGAAGCTGATTTTTATACGTAGATCCTTTATAAAGCTCATGTACAGGTCTTCTATTCCCTCGTGATACAGCAGCCTCATATTGTTCAGAATCAGAATCAGAATCAGAATCGTTCTGAATGTAAACACAGGTAAACGTTTGGTCACTCCGTTACATACATGAAATACATCGTACAATATATTTATATATATAATAATAATAATAATAATAATACAGCAGATCTGTACAAATCAGCTCCAAAAAGAACCGGTTCTGTTCTCTGAGACCCCTTAACTGCTGGCTGTGTTCAGTCCAGAACATCAGAAAATCCGACAGTAATTTATTATGTTTTATATAAATCTGTGCAGAATAAATCATCACACAAATCTACACCAAACAAAAAACCCATCAAATAATAATATTACATTTTCAATTTTGAGAACCCTCATGGAAAACTAACTTTTAAAATGGGTCGATTTGTATAATATAATTATATTTAAACAATTTATTGTGCAACATTAAAGATTAATAATAAATAAAATAAATATTTACAAAATGACGTCTATAATTACAGCATTACTTTAATTCTGTTTTAGGACTGAATTGTTTGGTCTGATATCAATATTTTAATTTCTAAAATTATATTTATGCATTTTTCTCCCATTTTAGTCGTAACTAATTCCCTCTACTGCTGCAGACCTCCCTTCCTGACTGAGGAGGGTCGTGACTAACTAAGCACCCACTGCTTCTTCATACAAAGATAAATAAATAAATAAATAATAGTTTTTATTGTGCTTATAATTCAGTCATTTAGTACATTTATTAAATCATCAAAGGAATAAAAAAAATCTTAGAATTTAATAATCCAAATGACCAAAAGTATTTGGACACCTGACCATTAGATTATTAAGACATTATATTCCAAAACAAATGGCATTATTATAGTTTTTTTTATCTTTATGGCTTTAACAGTCCCCACTCCTCTGGGAAGAGCTCTAAGATTTTAGAGTAGGACTGTGGGGATTTTTCCCATTTTTAAAAGGCCAATTCATCCCAAAAGTGTTGAATAGGGTTGAGCTCGAGGCTCTATTTATTTATTAATTAATGAATAAAGAATTATAAGCACAGTTTAGACACTTCACGAACACAAAAGAGCGCCACCTACTGGCCACTTTATCCAATTCCCCGATGGTATTCCCCCTCTTGATCGAGGAGGGTCGTGACTAACACACGTGTGCAGTATCGACCGCTTCTTTTTATATGGAGATCTGTATCACGCACGGAGAGTCACGCACTGATCTCCGTTATCTTCTGTCTCTGTGCAGCATTATCGATCCGCCAGCAGAGGGCGTACCTGCAGCACTTATGAGGAATCCCCTATGAGACATCAGCCAATAGTAGCAGAGCAGAGATTTGAACACATGAGTTTGGAGATCTCAGCGTGTTTTACCGCTGCGGCACCCGAGCGCCCCGATATTTGAACTCTCCACTTTTTAGTGTGACTGAATTTGGTCGAGTTTTCATGAATGTATACATCTGACGCTGAATTTACACGATCTGAGAATATCCTGATGTAAGAATTTTATTTACTTAAATACTTATAATAATAAACACGCCTGAAAACATTATTTTGACTTTTTAGGTGTAAAATGAAATAAGGAGGAAGTTTAGACTTGTTGATATTAAAATATAAACTCTGGATCTGACCTGCACCGTCAGCACAGAAACCAAATAAACTCGGAGATAAAATAATTGTAAAAATTGGCAGTTTTGTGCAATTCAAGGTTTTTATCTAAATGTTACTAATAACGATTAATTTTAAATTGATTGTAAAATTATATACAGGCAGTAAAAGTAATAAAATCGTTTTTTTCTCTTTTTTCTCTCACAACTTTTACGTTTTAATTCAGAAACGTGTCGTTAGTTGAAATGTAGCTTCGTTAGCCAGCAATTAAGGTGTTCGTGTAAAAACGCTGTTGGTCCGTGTGTGTGAACATGAACATTTGTGTTCCAGTCGTGTTTTGTTCTGCACGTGTTGATTTATGGATCTGTTCACCCTTCATATCTTCATTCTCCACCTGTTTATCCTTCACCTGCTGCAGAGCTTAAGCCCCGCCCACTCTGCAGACATGCGTTAAGCTCCACCCACTCAGCATACAGGAGTTAAGCCCCACCCACTCCACATACATGCATTAAGCCCCACCCATTATGTATATAGGTGTTAAGCTCCGCCCATTTCTCCCACATTTTTAAGCCCCGCCCATTCTGTATACGTATGTTAAGCTCACATGTTAAGGCATACATGCATGCGTTAAGGCCCACCCATTCTGCATACAGGTGATAAGCTCCGCCCATTTAGTGTACAGGTGATAAGCTCCTGTTTATTTAACCTATAGAACTTATGCCCTGCCCATTCAACCTACAGGAGTTAACCCCGCCCACTTAACTTACAGAAGTTAAACCCCAGCCTACATGAGCTAAACCCCACCCATTCAATCTACAGGAGTTAAACTCCACCCACCCAACCTACAGGACTTAAGATCTGCCCATCCTACAGGGGTTAAGCCCCGCCCATGAATCATAGTGGATTTAAGCCCCTCCCATTCAGCCTACAGCAGTTTAGCCCTACAGCAGTGTAGTGCAGCCAGAACACCAGTGGAACACAGAATGAGTTCTGCACCGCGGCAAAAACAAACAAACAAACAGAATAAATCTGAAATAAGAAACGTTCTCCTGCAGGTTGTGGGTTCTAGTTGATGTAATAGAGCCAGTAAACCACGTTGAAGAAGGAGAAGACGGTGGGGAAGATTATCCTGGACCACTTATCGATGGAGTTGACGTCGGTCAGGTCGGGGATGTTGATCTTCAGCTGTGACGCCCGTTTCCTCAGCCGGCTCCGTTTCTGAGCCACGTGGCGTTCCAGCACGTTCCGGCCGAAGTGCTGCCGGCTGAGTCCCGCCTTACGGTACTGCAGCGCCGAGGTGTCGTATGCTAGCATGGTGCCGCGCGGGTCGCCCAGAGCCAGGCCCAGTTCTGACGGACCCATCTCGTTCTTCAGCTCCAGAGGGGTCAGCAGGATGTTCTCGTGAGAGTCCATCTGAGAGAGAGGAGGAGAGAGGACGAGAGAGGACGAGAGAGGAGGAGAGAGGAGGAGAGAGACGAGAGAGGAGGAGAGAAGAGGAGAGTGGAGGAGAGAGGAGGAGAGAGACGAGAGAGGAGGAGAGAGGAGGAGAGAGGAGAGAGGAGAGAGGAGAGAGGAGGAGAGAGGAAGAGAGAGACGAGAGAGGAGGAGAGAGACGAGAGAGGAGGAGAGAGGAGGAGAGAGACGAGAGAGGAGGAGAGAGGAGGAGAGACGAGAGAGGAGAGAGGAGGAGAGAGGAAGAGAGAGACGAGAGAGGAGGAGAGAGACGAGAGAGGAGGAGAGAGGAGGAGAGAGGAGGAGAGAGGAGGAGAGAGACGAGAGAGGAGGAGAGAGGAGGAGAGTGGAGGAGAGAGAGGAGGAGAGAGACGAGAGAGGAGGAGAGAGGAGAGAGACGAGAGAGGAGGAGAGAGGAGGAGAGAGGAGAAAGGAGGAGAGAGGAGGAGAGAGACGAGAGAGGAGGAGAGAGGAGAAGAGAGACGAGAGGAGGAGAGAGGAGGAGAGAGACGAGAGAGGAGGGGAGAGGAGAATAGAGACGAGAGGAGGAGAGAGGAGGAGAGAGACGAGAGACGAGGAGAGAGGAGGAGAGAGGAGGAGAGAGGCGAGAGACGAGAGACGAGGAGAGAGGAGGAGAGAGGCGAGAGACGAGAGACGAGAGAGGAGGAGAGATCAGTGCTAATAAATCAAAACACTCTGGGATTAGTGTTTCGGCTAAAGGGGGGGGGGGGTGAACACCATGACATATATAAGATGAATAAATAAATAAATGAAATATTTATTGTGCTTATAATTCTGTCATTTAGTACATTTATTAACATCAAAGGAATAAAATTTTTTTAGAATTTAATAATCCAAATGACCAAGAGTATTTGGACACCTGACCATAAGATTATTAGGACATTATATTCCAAAACAAATGGCATTATTATAGTTTTTATATAGATCTTTATGGCTTTAACAGTCCCCACTCACCTGGGAAGCGCTCCAAGATTTTGGAGTAGGACTGTGGGGATTTTTCCCATTTATTTAAAAGACATTAATAATGTCAGGCACTGATGATGTGTTGAACAGGGTTGAGCTCTGCTTTCTATTTATTTATTTACTACCAGTGAATAAAGAATTATGAGCACAGTTTAGACACTTCATGAACACAGAAGAGCGCCACCTACTGGCCACTTTATTAGGAACACCTCGTGTATCCGCTCGTTACTCGGATCAGGAGGTTAGGTTCTTCAGCAACTGATGAGCAACAGATGGGCGACAGTCAGTACTTGTATACCCACACAGTTCTCAGTGAATGTACACACCAGCTAGGTGTTCCTAATAAAGTGCTCGACGAGCGTGAAACGCCACGTTCACACAGACCCGCTGCCCTCCGCCCGAAACTCACACAGATCACACGCGTCGGCCAATCAGAGGAGGCGATTCAGTCGATCAGTTCACTACAGGCTCATAAATCTCATCCAGAATCTAATCATCTAACATCTGCCTCACAACATCAATCACATTCTAACATGACAGAAGAGTCGAGCACAAAGCGGCGTCTTTATCTTTATACACGACATGATCAAAAGTATTCGGACGCCTGAACATGAACTTGTATTAAAATGACCTACAGTGACCCTCTGTGTGATCTGTTCATCTAGAACAGCAGCCGCTCTTCTGAGAAGCTTCTCACAGGACTCTGAATTGTGTCTGTGTGTGGGAATTTGTGCACTGATGTAAAACGAGAAGGCCTGGCTTGCTGTCAGAGTTCCAATTCATCCCAAAGATGTTCCTTCACCTGCACTCCTCTGGAGTTCCTTCATGTCAAACTTGTCAAAGTGTGTCCTTATTCACATTAAGGGCCTTCCCCAAACTGTTGCTGCAAAGTTGACACATGGACACTGTATAATACGGTCAAAAGTATTTGGACACCTGAGCGGGAGCTTGTATTAATACAAAGTGACTCTGTGTGTGATCTTCAGCTAGAACATCAGCCGCTCTTCTGAGAAGCTTCTCACAAAACGCTGGAGCTTGATCATGCTGGAACAGGAAAGGACCTTCCCTAAACTGTTGATGCACAGTTGGAAGCATCATAGATCATGTCCTTTATATGACTGATTTATAACAGCTGTTAGGAGCTGTTCTGGCTAAAATGCACAAATTCAAGAATTAGAAAGAGCGTCCCGATACTTTTGTCCATGTCGTTTGATACACAACCAGACCAGCGTCGCTCATCTACACGTTTACAGACGGTGCCAGCGGGAGGGTCCGTGTGAACGTAGCCTGAGAGTGACGGAGCGACATCGTGTCCTGTTATGACGGGGAGGATGAAGGTGAAGAAGCTAAAAATCTGATGAGTATGAAAAGGAAACAAACAAACAAACAAACAAACAAAAAACGCTGGACGTTAAATTTGGGCTCATGAGGACAGACGAATGATCCTGCACGTCTGAGATGAAGATTCTGGATTTATTTCAGGGCAGGTGAAGGAACAGTGATGATAATGAAGAAAAAACAAATAAAATAATAATAATAAAAGGAAATCGTGCTCAGAAACCAAACACAACAGCCGGGGTCGATGAACTCGGCCACACCCGCTTATTTAATACCTTATTTTTTGTATCGCCTAGTCCTATCGCTGCATCGTCCACAAAGATCGGTTCCCACATCGCGTCGCGAGCGTCACCGTCCCTCTGTTTCATTCTGGCATACAGAGCATCGTTTCTCTGAACTACATTTCCCATCAACCACTGCAAGCATACAAGATCAGCAGTCAGGGCCCGAAAAGTCCAAAAGATCAAACAAAAGAACAAAGACCTGAGCTAGAGCCGACCGGAACGCCGAACCACGGCGTGGGGAGTGGGTGGGGTCGTCGGGTACAGGATCCTATTGGTCTCAAACAATTGCAGTGCAGTTCCTGGAATCACAACCAGAGGGCGCTGAAGTGACGGTGGGATTTTTTACATTTCGTACCAAAAATCGATGGAAAGAAACTGGATCACTTTTGGATGTCGAACCCGTCGTCCCGTATTTGAGTCCCTAAAGTTCTCGACCCTGACGGAAGGTTCCAGACTTACGATCACGATCTAACCACGGTCATGGTCTATCCTGCCAATATTTACACAGTTTTTACGCCAGATGCCCTTCCTGGTGTGACCTTCCTATTTCTATCTGGGCTCGGGACCTGCACTGGGAGTGCACTGACTGATTGTGTCTGTGCAGACGCCTGACTGGCCGACAGCACAGCTGAGATTCGTCCCTAGATCCTCAGATCTCAGCAGTTACGAGCCGCTGTGCTAATATTAACCCACCCCTAAATTATTTTAACTCCCGTCCATAAACCTTTGAGAACCTGCTCTGCTGTCGAGCATTTTCATTCAGATCAAATCAGCGACTCTACAGATTCCCTCATCTTCCCGGTGCAGGAGTCTCCTACCTTGTTGGGATCCATCCTCAGTCTGTCGTTGTTAGCTTTGTTAGCTTTCTCGGCGGCTCTTTTCTGCCGCTGCGGCCCCTGACCGAAGAAGATGTAGTTGACCAGCGCGTACTCCAGCAGGGCCAGGAAGACGAAGACGAAGCAGCCCATCAGGTACATGTCGATGGCTTTGACGTAGGGGATCTTGGGGAGCGTCTCTCTCAGGTGGGTGTTGATGGTGGTCATGGTGAGGACCGTCGTGATACCTGGAACAGAGAGAGAGAGAAAACGAGGACTGTACCGAACCACTGAAGCTGCTCCAGAGAACCAGTCGTTCTGGAGGAATTTAGCAGTTCAAGCAGCTGATGGAGGTTGCGAGTGCCGTCCATATATTTTTGACCCAGCAAATATTCAGTCAAAGTTTCAATCATTCAGCGACTGTCTAATCTAACAAATCCCATAAAAATGCACAATATGATCAAAAGTATGTGGACGCCTGATCATTAAAGCTTGTTTATAATCCCTCTTTCTTGCTGTAGCACCGTCTACTCTACTAAGATTGTGGACCGTGCCTGTGAGGATTTGTTACCGTTCAGTCAGGACAGCACTGGGTTAAACTGTGTTTGTGCTGGAACGGTGGATGTGATGTGGTCAGATTTTCTGGACGTTTATTGTTTTGGTTTTATGGTTCCAGATCGAGTGCTGATAACATCCTGATGTCTCGAACCATCACATTTCATTACAGGAAAATCACCTCCATCGAGGCTCTAAAAAAAAAAGAGGAAAAATGTAAAATAAAGAAAAAAACCAGGCGTGAAAATAAAGAGGCACAAAATTCAGAGCATGAAGATTCATTTATTATTCACTCAGTGTGTGTGTGGGTGTGTGTTAGCAACGAGTGCACTTGTGTGTGTGTGTGCTGTGTGTATGTGTGTCCACTGAGTTCGTTTGTGTGTGAGAGCGCTCAGTGTGTGTGTGTGTGAGAGCACGCAGTGTGTGTGTGTGTGTGTGTGTGCAAGTGTGTGTGTGTGTGATTATTCTGTGTATATTAGAGCACTGTGTGTGTGCTTTGAGTCTGTGTGTGTGTGTTAGCACTGATTGCGCTTGTGTGGGTGCTGTGTGTATGTGTGTTGGCACACAGTGTATGTGTGTGTGTGTGAGCACTCAGTGTGTATGTGTGTGAGAGCACGCAGTGTGTGTGTGTGTGTGTGCAAGTGTGTGTGTGTGTGATTATTCTGTGTATATTAGAGCACTGTGTGTGTGCTTTGAGTCTGTGTGTGTGTGTTAGCACTGATTGCGCTTGTGTGGGTGCTGTGTGTATGTGTGTGTGTGTGTGTGTGCAAGTGTGTGTGTGTGTGATTATTCTGTGTATATTAGAGCATTGTGTGTGTGCTTTGAGTCTGTGTGTGTGTGTTAGCACTGATTGCGCTTGTGTGTGTGCTGTGTGTATGTGTGTTGGCACACGGTGTATGTGTGTGTGTGTGAGCACTCAGTGTGTATGTGTGCGCATTGTGTGTGTGCATTGAGTGGGTGTGTGCACTGTGTGTTTTAGTGCACTAAGTGTATGTGTGTGTGTGCACTGTGTGTGTTCATTGTGTGTGTATTACAGCACTGTTTGTGTGCACTGAGTGTGTATGAGTCTGAGCGTGTGCACATTGAGTGTGTGTGCGTACACTGAATGTGTGTGTGTGTGTGCACTCAGTGTGTGTGTGCACTAAGTGTGTGTGTGTGCACTGTGTGTGTATTAGTTGACTGAGTGCATTTGTGTGTATGTGTATATTAGTGTGTGTGTGCACTGTGTGTGTGTGTGTATTAATGCACTGAGGGAGAGTGTGTGTGTGTGTGTGTGTGCACTGTGTGTGTGTGTGTGTATTAGTTCACTGAGTGCATTTGTGTGTGTGTGTGTATGTGTATATTAGTGTGTGTGTGTATTAATGCACTGAGGGAGTGTGTGTGTGTGTGTGTGTGTGTGTGTGTGTGTACTGTGTGTTTCTGTGCATCTGTTAATAATGTTATGGACTGTAGGTCCCTCGTTCGCACCACCCCCAGTCCCGACTTTTTTTGGGAATGTGGTGCACTAGAACCCCTCACCCCCCTCCCGGGCGCAGCAGTGCCAGACCGAGTACCAACCTAACGCCACGCGGGCGGCCGAGGCGTCGTAGTTGATCCAGAAGGAGACCCAGGACAGGATGGTGATCAGGATGGAGGGCATGTAGGTCTGCAGGATGAAGTAACCGATGTTCCTCTTCAGTTTGAAGCTGAGGGACAGGCGGGGGTACGCGCCTAAAATAAACAACATGAGCTCATCAGGAACGGCCAAAAGTATGTGGACGCCTGATTGTTGGAGTGCGTCTGTGGGAAGTTGTGCTCACTGGGATGAACTGGAACACTGACTGTGAGCCGGGCCTTCTCATTCAACATCAGTGCCTGACAAACGAGCGAACGCTCGGCTCACAGTCAGTGTTCCAGTTCATCCCACGGGCTTTGTGCAAGCTGCTGGAGCTCCACCACGTTTCTGAAAGCATCAGCCATCCCCCCCTCAGACACTCGCCGAACTTTCCTCATTACACACTCAGCACTTCTCTAACGAGCCGCTGCTGTAATTAGACTCATTATACGGACGTAATTAACGAACCAAAACATCATACGAGAAGAACCGTGACCATAACGACCCCCCCGACGTATGAAGATCTCACGGTTCCTCTGTAATGCAGCAGTGGAGGAACATGCGCTGGTGTTTAAATTTTAATATTTCTTTAACAGGAGCGCCGCTCGTACTCTCCTCAGGGGTCCCGAAACTGCACACTTCTGTGTTTTCTTCTATTTAATAAAGCAGATTCAGCACATCAGGTAACTCAGGTTCTTCAGAAGCAGGAAAATAAAACCAATTCATGTGTTTATTATCTGTGGGTTAAAAACGAGCGAAACCTTTAACAACACGGATTGCACCGTCCATAAATGACTGAAGCCCCCCGTGTAAAAAAAACCATTCCGGGACCCCTTGACACGGGTTCTGATCTTATTCTTCCACTTTCAGTGAGGATTATAAAAGGATTTGTGTTCTCATCCATGATGAAGGTATAAATCTTGGTGTTTTCTGATTGTGGTTGATGTTGTGGGTTTATTTCTGGTAAGCGGATGGTAGGAGCTTCATCACTTGGGTCTGATTCAGCAGGATCTGAATCAGAAACAACTGAATCAGAATCATTTGTAGTCACTTCACGCTGACCCCAAAAAGAACATCAGACCCCAAAAAGAACATCAGACCCCAAAAAGAAAGACATCAGACCCCAAAAAGAACATCAGACCCCAAAAAGAAAGAACATCGGACCCCAAAAAGAAGGAACATCAGACCCCAAAAAGGAGGAACATCAGACCCCAAAAAGAAGGAAGATCAGACCCCAAATAGAAGGAACATCAGACCCCAAAAAGGAGGAACATCAGACCCCAAAAAGAAGGAAGATCAGACCCCAAAAAGGAGGAACATCAGACCCCAAAAAGAAGGACATCAGACCCCAAATAGAGGGAATCAGACCCCAAAACATTTCAAGGTGAGTAAATCGAATTTGTGGGGGAATTCGAAGGGACGTGCAGTCCGTAAAGCTGACGTACGTCACGCTACATTGTGTAAGACGTCCCTTAAATATAAAAATAAAAGAGTATACATATATTACAGCTTCACCTGTGGAGAAGACCACGTTCTTGGAGATGAGATTGTACTCGACGATGGAGAACTGAGGCAGCTCGATCCTCTCCACCCCCGTAACGGCGTGATCTCCACCCCGCCAGTAGAACTCGATATCGTCCGTGGTGTAGCCGTCTGTAACAAAAACACAGACACATGAACCACTGGTGCCCTGATCATTACCAAAATTCCACCAGTTTGTTAAACCAAAGGAACCAGAGTGATGGATCTTCTGTACACAGAGGTTTGGTGATGACCATGAAGATGTGGTTACCAGAGGCACAGGAGGCTCTGCAGGTCTGTTTTGGGACCACAGACTAGGGTAAGACTAGTGCATCTCAGACCTCAGTTCAGGCCTTTCCTGGACCCCCTGGACCTCCTGGACCCCCTGGACTTCCTGCACCCCCTGGACCTCCCGCACCCCCTAGACCTCCTAAACCTTCTGTAGTTTGCATATAAGCAGCAGGTAGGCATGGGCGATGCTGTAAACAATTTACCACAGAAGGTTTACCAGCATTTGGAGCATATCAACATTCAATACCATTCCACCTCTCATGCTGGTGGAGAAGATGGATGGAATGCGGGTGGAAATGTCCACAATCACCTAAACCACAGACTACCTGTCTGACAGGCCCCAGTGATTGGTCAGTAGCTCTGGTGCACCTCAGGGAACTGTGCTCTTCATCTTTCTCTTCACTCTGTACACCCCTGACGTCCAGTACAGGCCAGATCTCTCAGATCCACCTTCAGACATGTTCGTATCAGAGATGGACCGGGAGGACGACAAACCCAAAGAACAGGAAGAGTAAAGACTGGGTTTTTACCAAAAAACCTTTTTTAAAGGTTCAGTTTTGAGATGTCTGGAGGGTTTTGAGTTGGTGTTAGTGGGAAGAAGGACACTGGACAAACTCATTGCCATTCTAGACAACAAATCACATCCCTTCCATAGTGGTCAGACCTTCAAGAGCAGCCTCATCATGTTCCACTGTAGGATGGAACCAACAGAGATCATTGTGTGGACCTATCAACCGGACAGGCTTACTTAAAAACAGACTCTCTACTGCAGTTATATTTGATGATATTTGATGATATAAGCTGTTTTATTTATATTTCAGTAAAATACTGTATGTTTTTACTCCTGCGCTGCGGCAGCGTGACGTCCCCTCTGGGATTAATAAACGGATCTCTCTGAAAACCCGACGGTGAAGCTGCTCAGGAACGATGGAGAAGCGTCGTACACACGCTCAAGGAATAAAATATAAACATTTACATCAGACCCTGAAACTCAGCGCCCGTATAATCCAGTCTCACAACCAAGGGGCATTAAATCGAGACCCGGATGAAGGGTGCGGGCGAAGGATTCGGGTGGGGGGTGCTGGTGAGGGGTTGTGCAGGCTTAAATCCTTCACTGACACAAGATTAAGAAAGGGCGCAGATGTGCTCTACAGAAATACAGCTACCGAAAAAAAGATCAAAGCTTCCAATTTCCTGCTGAGAACATTTCAGTTCAGATCAGCTGCTAATCCGGACCTGACCTCTTTCTTCTCCTAATAACTCCTGGACATGTTCAGGGCACGTCCTCCTTTTACCCACCGACGACTGACCACGGGGTCGTCCAACACCCCATTCTAGCACCAGTGACCTGACATTCCACCTCACCTTCATTACAAGAGCGTCCAATAAAATTTTAACTCTTAATAGTGTGGGGTCTGATGTTCCTCAATTTTAAGGTCTGATGTTCTTTTGTTTGGGGTCTGATGTTCCTCCTTTTTGGGGTCTGATGTTCTTTTGTTTGGGGTCTGATGTTCCTCCTTTTTGGGGTCTAATGTTCTTTTTTTTGGAGTTTGATGTTCCTCCTTTTTGGGGTCTGATGTTCTTTTGTTTGGGGTCTAATGTTCTTTTTTTGGAGTTTGATGTTCCTCCTTTTTGGGGTCTGATGTTCTTTTGTTTGGGGTCTAATGTTCTTTTTTTGGAGTTTGATGTTCCTCCTTTTTGGGGTCTGATTATCTCAATTTTGGGGTCTGATGTTCCTCAATTTTGGGGTCTAATGTTCTTTTTTTTGGGGTCTAATGTTCCTCCTTTTTGGGGTCTGATGTCCTTTTTTGGGGTTATGAAAGTACCCACCTTATTTGTAATGCACATAAAGATCTGTTACTCTGGAATTCTCAGGTAAGAAAAGGTAAAAGCGTTTAAATGAGACCTGTGTTGGCGCTGGACGAGGACACCAAACCAAAACACAGAGGCACATGACGGCGCCACCATGGGAGCTATAAAATCAGAGGGACGTCTGCTGGTCCGAATAAATAAAACACACACAGATAACGAATCCTGACGTTCAGCGTTTCATCCTCTGCAGTAAATAAAGAGACGGTGTTTTTTGGCGGGTTCTTGGCCGGACGTTGTTGTTCGTGGCTCGTCCACTTAACTCCATTGTTTCTGTGTCGCTGCGTCTGACTGTGCACGTTACCTCTCGCCTGCCTCCCTGTCACCCCTCTTACATCAGCGAATTCGGCGTGCTCCGTTAGCCGCAGGGTCACGTGCACCGCCGGCCGGAGACAAAATGGAAATCATTTCTCACCACGTTTACACAACAATGGTGCCCGAGTCACAGCATGGCTGAACCATTCACAAATCTGTAAACCACGTCATTATACAGTAAGAACGAGTACTCACCCCCGTCCAATCATCTTCATGATCGTGTCACTGATCGTAAAACAAACCATCATCGTAAATACTAAAACCTTAAAGTTTCTACAGGAACACTGTAGCACAGCCTGAGCTCAGTCCAAAAAAGGTGAGAAAAGAGCTAATAATATATCTCACTCTGGAAAGTGTTACAAAGCCATTTCTAAAGCTCCAGGACTCCACTGAACCACAGGTAAAGCCACTATGTTTAAAGAAGAAGAACTAGAACAGTAATGATTCGACCAGCCTGCTAAAATACCTCCAGATTCACAGCAAAAAAACATCCAAGAAATCATGAACGATCCCAGAATCATATCTCAGGAGTTGTAGACGTCTCAAGCCTCAGCTGAGCTTAGCGCTCAGGTTCCCGCAACACCAACGGGAGGATAGCAGGAACAAAAGCGTAGCTAATCTAGAACGATATGTTTAATAATAAAAAAAAAAATCAACAGAGGGTCTAAAAATGAAAAAAACAAAACAGTATTTAATAATCAAACAGTACAGCAGCAGTGAAACATGGTGGTGGTAGCATGATTGTGTAAGGATCAGAACCTGGATTACCTATGCTAGGTTATTTTCATCCTGTTTAATATCCATGTTTTTAACTTGTTAGCTGTAATGCTACTTTATTTTTAGGCAGACTACTACAGTAAAAACAAAATGTCTTTGTTATTCTATTAATTTTAACACTTTTATATTAACTATAATGTTAGTTTATGTTATGTTTGCCTGAATAGCCTAATGTGAGCATTATAATACTAGTTACTTTACTGGTCACGTTTACCACATTAGTTTACTAGTTAGCCTGTTTACTGTAATGCTAGTTTAATTTCATCCTGTTTAATATAATAATAATAATAATTTTTATGCATTTTCTCCCCGTTTTCTTCCTGATTTAGTGCACTCAGTTTGTCTTTGCTGCTGAGAGATACCCGATTGCATCCAAGAAGAGCATACACAGCATATGAAGATCCCACACACACATAGTCCGGCCCCCACCCTGCAGGCACTGCCAGTTATGCCCACTAGATGGCACCCATCCAACCAGTGGCAACCGAGGGGTTCAGAATCTCGGCGTTGGTGTGCTAGTGGAATATCCCGCTGCTCCACCTGGGCGCTTATTTATGTTTTTAAACTGTTAGCTGTAATGCCACTTAATTTTTAGGCAGGCTACGATAATAATAAGTTCACTTGTGGTTAGCCTGTTAGCTGTAATGCTAGTTTGTGTTTAATTCTGTTGACCGAGTAAACAGAAAGAATTAGAACCGCTCAGCTAACAGGTCAGATGTGGATCAGAATTTTTGTAGTTGAAATATTAAATACATTAACAAATATTAGCTGATTTAAACTATAAAAACAATCACTCACCACGAGCTGAACTATGATTAGAAGCGGTGAGTATAATTTAAACGCTGCTTCTACTCCAGATGTTGAGAATACTGAGTGATTAAATATATCAGGATTATTATTGTGTGGCTACCGCAGGCAGCGTTTCATTAAACTCTCTTCCAGCTCACTGCTCCTCCAGCTCATTTGAGACGGAGCCGGAATAATGAGAGCTGAGTGATGAGCAGTGGTGCTTGTTAAAAGACGCCGAGCCGACGCCCGGCCCTGATCTTTTAGCATGGCGCGGTGGAGGACCGGAACGTTCGACCCTTCCTTACATCACGCCGTGAGAGTTCAGCGCTAAAAACAACAAAGCTTAAAATATCCCGGTAACAGAGACGGATCTAACGTACGGAACGTTTACTTCTGACTCCTATTTCTGCTTTATAATTAAAGCGGCTCGGTGGTTCCACACCACACGCACCACCCTGCAGGATCCGGGTACCAACGGACAACACGGCCATCTAAAACATCTAAAACGTCTAAAACATCTAAAACATCTAAAACATCTGAGACATGAACACAAATATATATACACGTACAGTCAGTCGTAAATCCTTATACAGCTCGTCTTACTGCTGAGGGTGTGAATATTTGTAGGTTCTGATCTGATAACAGCCTGCTTCTCAGGGATTTGCTTCAGTAGCTTAGAAGATGTACTTAAAACATGATGGGATGTGGATATAACGGCGTACAGAACACGTGGAGAAAAGGATGCCTCAAACCAACCAGTTTACATCTTCATGATTAAGGGGCCTCGCTCAAGGGTCCAACAGTGGCAATCTGGCAATAGTGGGGCTTGAACCAGCAAACTTTTGATTACTAGTCTTAACAACCAGGTTACAACCGTCCTACACATACATGCAAGATATAAGAAATAAGTCCCAATATTTATGACTTTACGTGTTCATAAGGTTTAAATATAAGGACCAGGCCAGATTCAGAGCACAAACGCCAGGTACAAGGTTTAGGAGTGTGTTTATGGGAATTTTTGACCATTCTTCCAGAAGTGTATTTGTGAGGTCAGACACTGATGTTGGACGAGAAGGCCCGGCTCACAGTCTCCACTCTAATTCATCCCAAAGGTGTTCTATCGGGTCGAGGTCAGGACTCTGTGCAGGCCAGTCAAGTTCTTCCACACCAGACTCGCTCATCCATGTTTGGACTTGTTGCACAGGTGGCATCACGGTACCACGCTGGAATTCACTGAGCTCCTGAGAGCGACCCGTTCTTTCACTAATGTGTGTAGAAGCAGTCTGCATGCCGAGGTGCTCGGTTTTATACACCTGTGGCCATGGAAGTGATTGGAACACCTGAATTCAATGATTTGGATGGGTGAGTGAATACTTTTGGCAATATAGTGTATCTAAAGACTTATTAATGTCTGGGATCACCTCAAATCCAAACACCCAAAGACTCAAAGACTAAGAGCTGTAAAGACCGGCAGTAACCAAAATCTGTAATCCCCAAAAGCTTCATATCCTTATAAATCCTTAAATACTGCTCTGTGTAGGCATCATAATGAAAAGAGGTCTAGAATGAAGCACATGTCGCTCCAAAATGTGTTTGTACCCCTCAGCATTAACAGAACTTCATAACTACACACCACCATACCGTGACAGACGCCGGATTTTAAACTTTGTGTTTAAAAAATCCATTATTTCTGTAGCGCTTCTGGATGTTGTTGATATTCAGCTGATCTTTTGATTGTAGATGCAGGGGTGAGCTGTGCTTACTGAAGAGGGTTTTCTGAAGGATTCCAGAGTCCATGTGGTCCTAATTATTACAGAAGCAGGTCGGGTTTTGATGCTGCACCATCTGAGTGATCACAGGTCACGTAATCACGATAGATCACAGGAAATTGCTGAATCTTTCAATAATATTATGGACTGTAGATGGTTAAATAACAGTTCCTTGCTGTCTCACAAGTAAAAAGGTCGCCCCTTTTTTTTAGGAAAGGTGGTGAGCCCTGACCCATGCCCGATCATAAATGACTGAACCTTTTATAATCGCCCCCCCCCCCCCCCCGCACCATTTATCAATGTGTTCTTTAGAATGTTCTATACACACAAATAAATAATGTAAAAAAACATTAAAATAACATATTAAATATATTTTCTTTATTCTGACAGCAGTTGAGTCTCTGTGTTCTGTTTCTGTTTGCACTGTAACTTCAGTCCCTTGTTTCAGGATCAGGTTTGTACATTAAAGTGCACTTTTATCCTCCGACGGTAAAACATCAGCAGCTTTATGAGAAATCCTTTAATCTAACATAAAGCTCGTATACGTCCTCGTTTCCTCAAGTTTTCTCTTATCAGACCTGAGGCCGGTCGGTTACTGTTACACCTCCCACATTCCATTTCTCATGTTTTACAATAAAAAATCACATGTTTATATCCTCACCCTGAACAATGGTCACGCCTCAGGAGCGAGCGCGGCGATTACGCCTCCGGTCCCCCCGTCCAATTAGATACGAACGCATTTAATCAGCGATCGCTTTCATGTTCCTCCGTCTGCATTGTGATTTATTTATCGGAGCTCTTCTGAGTTTTAACGTTCCCGCCTGGATTGGGTGTGTAATCAAACACTGCGGGCGGCGGGGCGTTAATGAAATGAACATTTCACAATAAACAAGATTCACTTTTTAACAAATGTACAGGCTGTAACCACACCGTAATCTTTCATTTATTTCTTCCTTCGGCTGCTCCCGTGTTTAGTTCCTCGTACCCTACTCCCTCCTATTTCTATCTGGGCTTGGGACCTGCACTTAGAGCACACTGTCTGACTGAGTGCGCCTCCTAATGGCTTTACTGTTTCAGCAATCGTGTCTGTGCAGACGCCAGGCCGACCGGTAGCACCAGTAAGATTCGAACCTTGTGGTGAGCCTGTGTATTTTACTGCTGCACCCCTTGAGTGCCCCGCCCACATTCACATCATAATACTTAATAAAAAAGTTTAAAATAAAAACAGTTGAATTGGTTTAATTGAAATCTTGTAATTATGCTTCTGCTGTTTGCTTAGATCTGTGGGATACAGGGTTCGAATCTCAGCGGTGCTATCGGCCAGTCGGGTGACTGCATGGACGGGGTCGGCCACTGGAAGGTGCGCTTGTGAGCCAGTCCCTCTTAGATGAGTTTGAGTTCTGGATGTTGTTGATATTTAGCTGATCTTGTGTTTGTAGATGCAGCGGTGAGCTGAAGGATTCCAGAGTCCATGTGGTCCAGTTCATTACAGAAGCAGGTCAGATATTAATGCTGCACCGTCTGAGTGATCGCAGGTCACGTCGTCTTGAAAGATCACGGGAAATCACTAAATCTTTCAATGATATTATGGACTGTAGATGGTTAAGTAATGTTTATATTCATATTTAGATATGCTCAACCCCCCCCCCACCAATATACTGATGTAATAAACTGTAATAGCTTTGTGGGAGGGGGGCAAATCCACCCCCCAGTGTTTAATTCATGATTCGGGGCTACGACTTTATTTGAACGCGTCTTTATCAGCTTTGGAAATGTAGAAGCTGCACAAGAGATGAAATGTGATGCTTGTATTGATCTGATTGATCTTAGATCTTATTAAACTCGGATTATTGATGATTCTAAAGCACTTGCTACTATAACAGAGATTATAGATTTTAATTAAAACTTTAATTAGAACTTTTGTATTGATCTGAATAATGAGGACACGACCAGGTTTACAGAATCTCTCAGAACTCCGTCTGTGTTGGTCTTGAGCGTTAGCGTTAATCCCGCCGTGCTCCCGCCGTGCTCCCGCCGTGCTCCCGGTGCTCCCATAACCCGTCCGGGTCCCAATTACCCGCGAGTAGGGCTTTTTATGTTCCCCTCGGTGTGCTCTCGGCTTTATGGAGAAGAAGATCAGGCTCATTAAGATCTCCAGACGTTATTCCGACGGTTCCGTCTCTCTCGTCCTCCTGAGATTGGAACCGCGCCGGATATCAGAGATCCGCAGCCACGTCCACGCCTCTCAATCGTTCCAGTATTAAATATTGATTTGTTAGCCGAGCGCTCAGGCTGGATGAGGAACGTTGGGGCTGGATGAGGTATTTTTGTTGATGCAGAAGCTCTGCGGGACGAAGATAAAACCGGGTAAAGAGAGAAAGCGCTTCAGTGGCGTCGGTGTGCCAGAGCGTTATAATTGGGACAAATTAAAAAGCACCTGTCTCAGTGGAGATCCCGCTGCGTCTGGATTACAGGAACGTCCGGATCGGGGAATTTATCCTGATCTGTTTGTTCATTCATGAGCTTCTCACTTCAGATCTCAGTTTTACATTCTAAAATATAAAAAACAGAGATACTCGGCCGCCCGACCCCCTGTAGGTAGGCGGTTCAGGGCGTGTCCCTCCTCCCACTGTCCCGGGGCAGTTCCCTGATGGCATTGCATACCAGCGTAAAACCAAGCCTAGTTTTACTGTTCCAGATAAAAGCAGGTTTGGCAACAAAGGAGTTGCAAGTCTGAGAGGAAGAAACCGAGATATATAGAGACACGCCCACCTGGAGCCAATTAACACTAACGAGTCACAGGTGTGTCTGTGTGTGGGAATTTGTGCTTGTTTAGCATTTGTA
>NC_086003.1:282500-325000 GCF_030014385.1 Trichomycterus rosablanca
GCTGAAGAGGAGCTCGGGGCGGAAACGGAAAATTGATGAAGGAAAATAAAACGTAGCACCACGTTTGTGAAGCTGCACGTTTGTGAAGCTGCGCTTTGTTTCCTGTCGCTCGTTTCTTGCACAGCTGCTTAATGAAGCGATACAGATGTTCTGGCTGTGTACAGGTACACGCTTCTGCTCCTACCTGAGACGCTCCGAGTGGAGGAACGACCTCGATACGCATCATTAGTGTTTCAGTAGCATTAAGAAACAGGACCCACGCCCGGGGGGTGTAAACTATACACCGTTTGTGTCCAAACCAGCCCGAGAGAATTTGGGACGAGATTGTGGACATGCTGTGACAGTACTTTAGTTTCCTAGCCACGCCCTTTAATTCGTTAATTGATTTTCTGATTGATTGTGAGAACATGTCTGTATTCATTCATTCGTTTCTTCATGGTCTGTTTTATCACTGTTGTATCCTGGTCAGGGTCGCAGTGGGTCTGATTCACTGGGCGAGAGGCAGGAAACACCTCTGACAGGTCACCAGTCCACACACACTAACACAAATACACACACACACACACACACACACAAATACACACACACACACACACATAGGGGGATTTACAGTTTCTCCATTTATTCCGACTGCATGTATTTGGACTGTGGGAGGAAACCCTCACAGACACGAGGAGAACATACAAAAATCCACACAGAAGGGATACCCAGATGGGAATCAAACCCAGGACCTTCTTGCCGTGAGGCGACAGTGCTACCCACCAAGCCGCTATTGCCACCGGAGTTCCTCCAACCCAAACTCAAGCTCAACTCGATCAAACCATGACTTCACGGACCTGGTTTGTGCACGGGGGGGCGTCACACAAAGTGGTACTGAAATGGGAAAGGTCCTTCCCTAAACTGTTATAATAGATAATAGATAAGTGTAGCTGGTGTGGCTGAAACTCATGAACACAAAAATCAGGATGGATTGTGCAATCAGCTTGAACAGTGGTCTAATGGGGAGGGAAGGTCAAGGAACGAAGGGTTGTTGTTCATGCTGGAAGGGCGACCTCTGCTGGCCGGTTGAGGCGTCTGCACGACTAGCGGAGGGCTCAGTTCCACTGTCGTCTCCTCGGTTCCTGGTGAGGGTGCTGCAGAGAACTTTTACTCCAACTGGGAATCAGGAATGACCAGATTAGGAGAATTCATAAGTGGTGTCCACATACTTTTGACCAATCACTTAATGCTCCAGAGCAGTGGTCATTAATCATGGACGATCTCCTCAGTTCCGCGGCTCAGCGGTGAAGATTCTGCAGATGCGGCCTGAAGGTTTCGAGTTAAACCAGCCGCGACCAGCTCAGCCAGGTAAACCCGCTTAATCAGGGGCGTAACGAGCGGGCGCGGGGGGTGGCACAGGGGGGCGCAGGGGGGGCGAGACCGGGCTCACGCGGGCGCCAAATGAGTTCTGAGACGAGCTCTGAAACTCCCGGCATGAGAGAAATATCAAAACGGAACAATCCGGCCACTTCACCTTGGACGTCATTGAACGTTAGCATTAGCGTCTGTGAGCTGAATAAGCACGGCGGTTCTGAACCCGAGCAGATTGCTCTGCTGATATAACGCGGGCGCGCGGCGTTCCAGCGCTAAAAGCCATTTAGTCGATAAGATCTCCTCATCTGCAGAAGCTTTTGTGAGCTCAGGAAGATGAGCTAAGCTAAGTGCCCGATCGTCTCCGGCGAGATGGGAGCCGAATGAGAAGATTCCTGTTAGCGCGGAGGAAGCGTCCTCTTATTACCCATTCATTTCCATCACATTTATTCAGCCGCCGCGGGCTCACGGCCAGACTCCCAATCTACACACCCAAATCTGCAGAACCCACGTTATACTGGGAATAATGGGAGTCGTGCTCACTGGGCTGAAGAGAACGAGGACCTTCCCTAATGTGTTCAACACAAAGGTCTGGAATGGTATTGAGGTGCTTTAGCCACACCCACCGCTAACAGGTTTTAAAATCAAAATCAGTAGGGTTGCAGCAGTGGGTCTGTAGGTCTGTAGGTCAGTAGATGGTCTGTAGAAAGTCAGTAGATGGTCTGTAGAAAGTCAGTAGATGGTCTGTAGATGGTCTGTAGATGGTCTGCACTGTCTGGTTTTAAGGGATTAGTAGGATATCTGTAGGGTGGCAGCACTGGAAGAGGTATGTATGGAGGAGGTCTGTAGGAGGTCAGTGCTTTCCTAGTACTAAGAGTTCTGTATGTGGTCAGTAGTGGTCTGTAGATGTACAGTAGGCGGTCAGTAGATGGTCGGTAGATAATCAGTGCTTTTCTAGTACTAAGAGGTCAGTAGGTTATCAGCAGTGTGGCAGCAGTGGGTCATTAGCAGGTCTGTAGGTGATCTGATGGTGGTCAGTAAGTGGTCAGTAGGTAGTCAGTAGCAGGTTTGTAGGTGATCAGTACTGTCTCTGGTATTAAGGGTTGAGTAGGTTATCTGTAGTGTGGCAGCAGTGGGTCATTAGCAGGTCTGTAGGTGGTCTGTAGATGGTCAGTAGATGGTCTGTAGGAGTTCAATAGATGGTCTGTAGGTCTGTATGTGGTCTGTAGATGGTCAGTAGTGGTCAGTAGGTGGTCAGTAGGTGGCCAGCACTGTCTCTGGTATTAAGGGGTTAGCAGGGTATCTGTAGGGTGGCAGCAGTGAGGGAGGTCAGTAGGTGGTCAATAGATGGTCAGTACTGTCTCTGGTATTAAGGGGTTAGTAAGGTATCTGCAGGTGGTCTGTAGATGGTCAGTAGGTGGTCAGTATGTGGTCTGTAGATGGTCAGTAGGTGGTCAGTAGGTGGTCTGTAGATGGTCTGTAGATGGTCAGTACTGTCTCTGGTATTAAGGGGTTAGTAGGGTATCTGTAGGGTGGCAGCAGTAGGTGGTCTGTAGGTCAGTATGTGGTCTGTAGATGGTCAGTAGATGCTCAGTAGGTGGCATGTAGATGGTCAGTAGGTGGTCAGTACTGTCTCTGGTATGAGCTGGTATCTCAGCAGGTGTTGAGCTGCATTAGATCAGTTGCAGGTGTTGAAATGTTGGGGGTGCTCTGCAGCGCTCCTGTGTTTCTCCTAAATGAGACCCTGATGGGTTCAGACAGGCGGAATGATGAACACACTCTTCCTCTCCGTCACTAACACACCCGTCTCTGTCCTCACCTCGGAGACGCACCGCGAAACCCAGAGCCGTCCGTCCAGAACACCACCGTCCATTTATTTAATGAACTGGAAAACGAGATTGAGTCCCAAACGTGGAACTGGATCAATGATACGAGGAAAGTGATACGCCTCTGACTGTGCAGCAAAGGTTTAGGGAAGGCCCTTGATGGTCAGGGTGAGCGTCTGCAGTAGCAGAGGAAGTTACAATTGGGGAATTGGATATGTCTAGATAGGTAGGTGACAAACTGCTATTTTTGACCCCTGAGATAAAAGCATTATCACAAATTAATACAGGGTTTTTTTCTGATTGATCACATGATCAATATGATACAATTATTCTAATTATTTGTATTGTTTTATTTCCATCTCATGGTTCTGTACTCAGTCACACATCAGCGTAGGAGGATAAATAATAATAATAATAATAATAATAATAATAAATGATGTAACAGAGCTCTGTGCCGCGAGTCCAGTTCTATAAATAAAGTCATATAAATTCTGTACAGATTCACAGGTAACCTAGCAACAACTCTATATATCCATTCTTTATATGCAAACTGTGTGTATGAGAGTGTGTGTGTGTATATATGTGTGTTTGAGTGTATGTGAGTGTGTGTGTGTGTGTGTGAGTGTGTGTGTGTGTGTGTGTGTGTGTGTGAGAGTGTGTGTGTATATATGTGTTTTTGAGTGTATGTGTGTGTGTGTGTGTGAGTGTGTGTGTGTGTGAGAGTGTGTGTGTGTATATATGTGTGTTTGAGTGTATGTGAGTGTGTGTGTGTGTGTATGTGTGAGTGTGTGTGTGTGTGAGAGTGTGTGTGTGTATATATGTGTGTTTGAGTGTATGTGAGCGTGTGTGTGTGTGAGTGTGTGTGTGTGTAAGAGTGTGTGTGTGTGAGAGTGTGTGTGTGTGTATACAGTATATGTGTGTTTGAGTGTATGTGAGTGTGTGTGTGTGTGTGTGTGTGTGAGTGTGTGTGTGTGTGTGTGTGTGTGAGAGTGTGTGTGTGTATATATGTGTGTTTGAGTGTATGTGTGTGTGTGTGTGTGTGAGTGTGTGTGTGTGTGTGTGAGAGTGTGTGTGTGTATATATGTGTGTTTGAGTGTATGTGAGCGTGTGTGTGTGTGAGTGTGTGTGTAAGAGTGTGTGTGTGTGAGAGTGTGTGTGTGTGTGAGTGTGTGTGTGTGTAAGAGTGTGTGTGTGTATATATGTGTGTTTGAGTGTATGTGACTGTGTGTAAGAGTGTGTGTGTGTGAGAGTGTGTGTGTGTGTATATACAGTGTATCACAAAAGTGAGTACACCCCTCACATTTCTGCAAATATTTCATTATATCTTTTCATGGGACAACACTATAGACATGAAACTTGGATATAACTTAGAGTAGTCAGTGTACAGCTTGTATAGCAGTGTAGATTTACTGTCTTCTGAAAATAACTCAACACACAGCCATTAATGTCTAAATAGCTGGCAACATAAGTGAGTACACCCCACAGTGAACATGTCCAAATTGTGCCCAAATTTGTCGTTGTCCCTCCCTGGTGTCATGTGTCAAGGTCCCAGGTGTAAATGGGGAGCAGGGCTGTTAAATTTGGTGTTTTGGGTACAATTCTCTCATACTGGCCACTGGATATTCAACATGGCACCTCATGGCAAAGAACTCTCTGAGGATGTGAGAAATAGAATTGTTGCTCTCCACAAAGATGGCCTGGGCTATAAGAAGATTGCTAACACCCTGAAACTGAGCTACAGCATGGTGGCCAAGGTCATACAGCGGTTTTCCAGGACAGGTTCCACTCGGAACAGGCTTCGCCAGGGTCGACCAAAGAAGTTGAGTCCACGTGTTCGGCGTCAAATCCAGAGGTTGGCCTTAAAAAATAGACACATGAGTGCTGCCAGCATTGCTGCAGAGGTTGAAGACGTGGGAGGTCAGCCTGTCAGTGCTCAGACCATACGCCGCACACTGCATCGACTCGGTCTGCATGGTCGTCATCCCAGAAGGAAGCTGACGCACAAGAAAGCCCGCAAACAGTTTGCTGAAGACAAGCAGTCCAAGAACATGGATTACTGGAATGCCCTGTGGTCTGACGAGACCAAGATAAACTTGTTTGGCTCAGATGGTGTCCAGCATGTGTGGCGGCGCCCTGGTGAGAAGTACCAAGACAACTGTATCTTGCCTACAGTCAAGCATGGTGGTGGTAGCATCATGGTCTTGGGCTGCATGAGTGTTGCTGGCACTGGGGAGCTGCGGTTCATTGAGGGAAACATGAATTCCAACATGTACTGTGACATTCTGAAACAGAGCATGATCCCCTCCCTTCGAAAACTGGGCCTCATGGCAGTTTTCCAACAGGATAACGACCCCAAACACAACCTCCAAGATGACAACTGCCTTGCTGAGGAAGCTGAAGGTAAAGGTGATGGACTAAACCCAATTGAGCACCTGTGGCGCATCCTCAAGTGGAAGGTGGAGGAGTTCAAGGTGTCTAACATCCACCAGCTCCGTGATGTCATCATGGAGGAGTGGAAGAGGATTCCAGTAGCAACCTGTGCAGCTCTGGTGAATTCCATGCCCAGGAGGGTTAAGGCAGTGCTGGATAATAATGGTGGTCACACCAAATATTGACACTTTGGGCACAATTTGGACATGTTCACTGTGGGGTGTACTCACTTATGTTGCCAGCTATTTAGACATTAATGGCTGTGTGTTGAGTTATTTTCAGAAGACAGTAAATCTACACTGCTATACAAGTTGTACACTGACTACTCTAAGTTATATCCAAGTTTTATTTCTATAGTGTTGTCCCATGAAAAGATATAATAAAATATTTGCAGAAATGTGAGGGGTGTACTCACTTTTGTGATACACTGTATGTGTGTTTGAGTGTATGTGAGCGTGTGTGTGTGTGAGTGTGTGTGTGTGTAAGAGTGTGTGTGTGTGAGAGTGTGTGTGTGTGTGAGAGTGTGTGTGTGTATGTAATGGTGTGTGTGTGTGCGGGCTCTGTTCTAATTACTAACTCTAGTCAGCAGTACCAGGTAATGAGTGTTTAGTGTAATTAAACACCTCCCACGTGCAGCTTCAGCCTCCAGCATGACGTAGAACACAGAGTATCAGAAGTTTGTCGACGCAAGTTGATCTGATCAGTGGATCCGTTACTAACAGCATCTGAAACACTGATAGTGTTTAAGATGGTAGTGTTTTGTATGGTGGTGTTTATTATGGTAGTGTTCAGTACGACAGTGTTTACTATGGTAGTGTTTAGTATGATAGTGTTTAAAATGGTGGTGTTTAATACGATAGTGTTTAGTACGACAGTGTTTAATATGATACTGTTTACTATGGTAGTGTTTAGTATGATAGTGTTTGTTATGGTAGTGTGTATGGTATCAAACCTAAAAAAGGTGGAGCTTAGAGTAACTGAAGAACTGAAGCGAACAGTAAGTCTATTTCTGAAACTGACTGTTTAACCAGGCTCAGTGTGGGGCGGGTCAATGTGGGGCGGGTCAGTGTGGGGGGGTCAGTGTGGGTCGGGTCAGTGTGGGGCGGGTCAGTGTGGGGCGGGTCAGTGTCGGCAAGGTCAGTGTGGGGCGGGTCAGTGTCGGGAGGGTCAGTGTGGGGCGGGTCAGTGTGGGGCGGGTCAGTGTCGGGAGGGTCAGTGTGGGGCAGGTCAGTGTGGGGCGGGTCAGTGTGGGGCGGGTCAGTATCGGGCGGGCCAGCTCATAACCGAGCCTTTTAAAGACTTTCCCCAGACGCCTAATCCGGTTAGCAGAACAGCGATCGTCCCCGCAGGAGCGACCGAGTCAAATCCGGTTACCATAATCAAAAACCTGCTTATAAAATCAGAGCTTTTATTTAAAGTGAAGCTTCTCGAGTCTTCATCGACCGAGTCTCAGCAGTGGACCGAGTCAGATCTCACGGGACTCACAGCGGCATTAGTGAGAGATTAACGTCGAGTCAGAGCAGGTCTGAGGAGCTAAAGGGACAGGTGAGCTTAAACCATTTAAATAAAAGAGAAATAAAATAATATAAAGTAAAATTAAATAAAATAAAATAAAAGAGAAATAAAATAATATAAAATAAATAAAATAAAGTAAAATAAAAGAGAAATAAAATAAAAATAATATAAGGTCAAATAAAATTAAATATATATATTCTGTATATACAGTGTATCACAAAAGTGAGTACACCCCTCACATTTCTGCAAATATTTTATTATATCTTTTCATGGGACGACACTATAGACATGAAACTTGGATATAAGTTAGAGTAGTCAGTGTACAGCTTGTATAGCAGTGTAGATTTACTGTCTTCTGAAAATAACTCAACACACAGCCATTAATGTCTAAATGGCTGGCAACATAAGTGAGTACACCCCACAGTGAACATGTCCAAATTGTGCCCAAAGTGTCAATATTTTGTGTGACCACCATTATTATCCAGCACTGCCTTAACCCTCCTGGGCATGGAATTCACCAGAGCTGCACAGGTTGCTACTGGAATCCTCTTCCACTCCTCCATGATGACATCACGGAGCTGGTGGATGTTAGACACCTTGAACTCCTCCACCTTCCACTTGAGGATGCGCCACAGGTGCTCAATTGGGTTTAGTCCATCACCTTTACCTTCAGGTTCCTCAGCAAGGCAGTTGTCATCTTGGAGGTTGTGTTTGGGGTCGTTATCCTGTTGGAAAACTGCCATGAGGCCCAGTTTTCGAAGGAAGGGGATCATGCTCTGTTTCAGAATGTCACAGTACATGTTGGAATTCATGTTTCCCTCAATGAACTGCAGCTCCCCAGTGCCAGCAACACTCATGCAGCCCAAGACCATGATGCTACCACCACCATGCTTGACTGTAGGCAAGATACAGTTGTCTTGGTACTTCTCACCAGGGCGCCGCCACACATGCTGGACACCATCTGAGCCAAACAAGTTTATCTTGGTCTCGTCAGACCACAGGGCATTCCAGTAATCCATGTTCTTGGACTGCTTGTCTTCAGCAAACTGTTTGCGGGCTTTCTTGTGCGTCAGCTTCCTTCTGGGATGACGACCATGCAGACCGAGTTGATGCAGTGTGCGGCGTATGGTCTGAGCACTGACAGGCTGACCTCCCACGTCTTCAACCTCTGCAGCAATGCTGGCAGCACTCATGTGTCTATTTTTTAAAGCCAACCTCTGGATATGACGCCGAACACGTGGACTCAACTTCTTTGGTCGACCCTGGCGAAGCCTGTTCCGAGTGGAACCTGTCCTGGAAAACCGCTGTATGACCTTGGCCACCATGCTGTAGCTCAGTTTCAGGGTGTTAGCAATCTTCTTATAGCCCAGGCCATCTTTGTGGAGAGCAACAATTCTATTTCTCACATCCTCAGAGAGTTCTTTGCCATGAGGTGCCATGTTGAATATCCAGTGGCCAGTATGAGAGAATTGTACCCAAAACACCAAATTTAACAGCCCTGCTCCCCATTTACACCTGGGACCTTGACACATGACACCAGGGAGGGACAACGACACATTTGGGCACAATTTGGACATGTTCACTGTGGGGTGTACTCACTTATGTTGCAGCTATTTAGACATTAATGGCTGTGTGTTGAGTTATTTTCAGAAGACAGTAAATCTACACTGCTATACAAGCTGTACACTGACTACTCTAAGTTATATCCAAGTTTCATGTCTATAGTGTTGTCCCATGAAAAGATATAATGAAATATTTGCAGAAATGTGAGGGGTGTACTCACTTTTGTGATACACTGTATATATATATAATCAAATAAATGAATGAAGTAAAATAAAATTATATAAAATAAAATAAATAAAATAAAATAATAAATAAGTAAAAAAAAGTAAAATAAAATTAATTAAAATAAAAAAGTAAAATAAAATGCTCTTGTTTAGGCTCTTTAGTTCTGTTCACTCAAAAATGTTATGAAAAGCCTTCTCAGAACAGCGTCCACATACTTTTGATCACATAGTGCATTTGCACTAAAGAGAAACACATTTTCAGCACTAATATCCACTTCACATTTACACACGTCACACATTGTAACTGTGTCTTTAGCTGTGCTGTACATTTTCAACAGGAGACAGATCTGGACTGCAGGCAGGCCGGTCGAGCACACGCACTCTGTGTTTATAAAGTCCTGCTGTTATAGCGAGTACAGAATCAATTTAGGAAAAGATGTCGCCCTGATGATGGCACGTGTCTCTCTCAAACGAGACGATATTACAGTATACTGTGTCCTCTGAGGTATCAAACACTTTAGGGAGTGACAGGAAGTAGTGTTTTTCCTGCAGGAAGTGAGGAGCGGCGCGGGTTCGGCTGCTCAGGCGTGTTTTGAAATCTTTAATTAAAAGCTTGGACACGCTTTAGAGGAACCGCAGCTTCATTTCACAGCTGAAAATCCACGAGTGGTTTCGGATGCTGCTGATCAAAGGGCTCAGTGATGGCGGGTGGGATGGGGGGGGGGGGGGGTGAGGAGGAGGATGAGAGGATGAGGAAGAGCAGAAAGTATTGAGACAGGAACAGCAGGGAGCCCGAGGCTTTACACCACCACCACTAACAGAGGAGAAAAAGAACCACGACTCTAATAAAGAGCAGAGAAGTGATGGGGAGGAATCATACAGCACCAGCGCGTTCATACAGCACCAGCGCATTCATACAGCACCAGCACGTTCATACAGCACCAGCATTTACAAAGCCTCTAAATCTGTACGATATTGTTTAGGTGAGTTAGCGTTAGCATAAACCCGCCAGATCTGTTTGTTTGTTTGTTTACATGATGTTCTTCACATGTTACGTCAGAAAGTGCTGACGTGGAAGTGACTGTCAAACCAAACCCACTCATCCTCACCCCAAAGTTTTGGCTGTAATTTGTTTACTCACACATACAGCAGCCAATCCACCTACCAGCATGTTAAAAGTACCTACAAGAAGACCTGATGCACCATCACTCCACCTCTTCTCAGTAAATGTCCCAAAGTGAGTGTAAAATAAAGCTTATATATAAATATATATTTACTGTTGGTGTGATGGACTGTGTATTAATTTTCATTTTCACGTCTCAGAGATCGTCCTCGTCTCTAGGCAACTGAGAAGCAACACCCGAAATGAAATCTACCTCACACACACACACACACACACACACACAAACACACACACACACACAAACACACACTGGCATCAAGCTGATAATTGGATGGAACATGATGGAAGCTGGTAGCTTTTGAGATCAATAAAGACGTGGGTCGTTCTCCAGCGTTCAGGAGCCTGGAACATGAAGTTCCTTCACCAGACTGTTCCTGATCAGACCTGGAACCTCTGAACTGAACCCTTCATTCATGCTTCATCAGGGTCGCAGTGGGTCCGGAGCCACCTACAAACATCGGGAGCCGATCCAGCACAGGCCGACTCAGTGACTCATTTATCTATCGAGGGTTAAGGACCTTGCTCAGGAGTCCAACAGTGGCTGAGCTGTGTTACCACTGCCTGTGCACAAAACTAGGGTCAGTTCAGAGCAGCCAATTCACCTTCTGCATGTTTTTGTAAGGTGGGAGGAAACAGGAGTACCTGCAGGAAACCCACATAGATCCACCCGCGGTAAAACACCTCACAAACTGGCAACCAAACCCAGAGATCAAACCAAATACTGAAATCTCGTGCTTGTGAGTTCTAATCTCATCTCTAACAGAAAACGACCGACTGGGCGCCTACACACACCATAATTGGTTATTGTCTGTCGGATGGACAGGCTGAAAGGATTGCTCATCACTGCTGCCACAGTGACCTCTGCTGGCGAGTTGAGGCACTGCACAGAGACGGTGAATAACGGACAGCAGTGCGTGACTCTCAGTACGTCATATTAATCTCTTGTGCAGGTGAAAAGAAGTGGTTGCAAACTGAGAGAGTGTGTGTTAGGGACCGCCCTCACTGGTCAGGGTCCAGATCTGCAGCAGCAATTGAGAGGCATAACAAGGGGAATTGGATACGACTAGGTTGAGAGAAAAATGGAATAAAATAATTAGGAAATTAATCAGGTAAGTAAAAAACTGAAGAGTTTGGAAATGAATTCATGTTTGTGCATCTGTGTTTTTTACGGAGCTCTTAAAAGTGCAGGAAAATAATTTAGTGATGTTTTTTAACCTAACAATAATTTTATTTATAAATTAAAACATATTAAAATCTATATCATTAAAGTAATGTGTAAGTGATGTAAAGATCTACGTTGAAGGAGACGCTGAAGTGCTTCCTCTCCACTGGCGTGCAGGACTCTTAACTCGAGGACACGTCGGTAACGTGGCGTAATTAATTTCTCGTTGACTCGTTTCACGACGAGCCTTTCACATCACGCGACTCTTTTATTGCTAATTAGCAGCGGCGGCTCTTCTCTTAAACGCCGTAGACGTTCCAGCCTCCAGCCATCAGCGCTGAGGTCTGTAATCGCGGAGTCGAGGAGTCGCCGCGCCGGTAACGAAGACGCTGCGCTGAGGCCGAGAGGGACGCCAGAGATCTACGACCGATCCACAGGGTCATGAATTTTTACTACGTGTCACCGGGGTCGAGCTGAAACTACGCCGGGTTTAATGGTTCCTATAGGCTGTAGGGAAACATCAAGCGCCGGCTGCACCATCAGCAGCGTCCAAACACGGTTCCAGAAAAAGTTGGGACGTTAAGTTAAAAGCAGTAAAAAAAAATCTGTGATGTTTTTAATTCTCTTTAGTCTTTATTTGATTTCCAGTGTTTTACTGATTAACTTCTCTGTAGTTTGTAAATAGAAACACATTTAGAATTTCAGCCCGGCGACACGCTCCAGAAAAGTTGGGACGGAGGCAGAATAAGAGTGAAAAATGATACAGAATATTTACATTAGAGGCGCTCAGGTGGTGCTGAGATCACGAGCTCTTGAGTTCCGATCTCAGCTCTGCTATCAGCCGCCGGGCGTCTACACAGACACACGATTGATTGTGTGTCGTGGGGGCGGGGCGACGGCTGAAACTGGGTTCCTCATCGCTGGTGTAAGTGCGACCTCTGCTGGCCGGTCGAGGTTCCTGCACCCAGTCCTAGTGCGTCCTTGATCTGAGGTGGCGGAAGCTCCAGTTGGACACGACCGGACACGAATATTCAGATAAAAAACGTTCCACAATGATCAGGTGACGTCAGTGAGTCCTGGCCGCCCAACAAACTGTCAACGGTTTGTGACTCGTCCCTCCTCGGACCACTGTGGGTGGGGACTCACCATGAGTGCCTGTGATGCCCCCTGCTGTTCGGGAGAAACTTTAACTGATCCAGTCATCTGATCATAATGATCTGGTCCTGGAACTACAAGAAGGCTCCATCGGGTCAACATCTAATAGATCTAATAGATCCCTCACCCTCACACGCACCAATAGAACATCTAATAGATCTAGTGGATCCCTCCCGCTCCAGTTTGATTAGAGATCATTAGTGTTTGTTTTGATCAGGTGAGGATCTGACGGGGGTTTAAATGAACTCTCTGTAATGAACAGAACTTTTCCACCTGATCCTGCTGACCACGCCGGAGCTCCTCGTCTCTGATCGATCGTTAACGGCGACTCTTAACGAACGGGTGTGAGATGTTCCAGGTGGAGGCTGAGCTCTGCTCTCCGTTCACGCCGTCATTACGCTAATGAAGGCCGATCCGTACGGGCGCGGTAAGCACCGCGTTTAGTCGCTCCCTAATCGTCCTAATGGCCGCCCGTGCCTTTTAATGTTCCCCCGTTTCCTTTCGGATCACTTTGATCAAATATCACGAACGCAATAAAGTGCCGCGCCCCCGGAGCA
Organism: Trichomycterus rosablanca; assembly: GCF_030014385.1. NCBI lineage: Eukaryota > Metazoa > Chordata > Actinopteri > Siluriformes > Trichomycteridae > Trichomycterus > Trichomycterus rosablanca. The sequence continues at coordinate 295,466 of NC_086003.1, forward strand.
CGCCGCCCATTTTCATTATTCAGCTAATGAAACACGCCGCGCTTTTGTTCCGTTTAAGAGCTAACCCACGCTAATGCTAATGTTTTCACTGAGAATTAATTAAGAGCTGCCAGACCGCCGCCGCCACCGCCGCACCTTTGATTCAGCGTCCGGAGTAACAAAACCCTCACACAGGTGATCACATGATCCTCCTTATATATATATATATACCAAAAGATGAAAAGAGAAGATCAAAGGAAGGATCAGGATTTGATCTTTAAATGAAGATATTTATCTTCTGACTGGGAGGATTGAAGGACACAGCAGAACCTTCTCCAAACACTGAGCTTCACCTCCAGACCAACCTGTGTAAAATCTTTCTTCTCCAAGCTCTGGTTTCTCAGGGGGATCAGAGGAGATGCTCAGAGATGTTCAGAGATGTGATGTTCAGAGATGTTCAGAGATGTTCAGAGATGATGAGAGATGTTCAGAGATGTGATGTTCAGAGATGTTCAGAGATGTTCAGAGATGTTCAGAGATGTTCAGAGATGATGAGAGATGTTCAGAGATGTGATGTTCAGAGATGTTCAGAGATGTTCAGAGATGTTCAGAGATGATGAGAGATGTTCAGAGATGTTCAGAGATGTTCAGAGATGTTCAGAGATGATGAGAGATGATGAGAGATGTTCAGAGATGTTCAAAGATGTGATGTTCAGAGATGTTCAGAGATGTTCAGAGATAATCAGAGATGTTCAGAGATGTTCAGAGATGTGATGTTCAGAGATGTTCAGAGATGCTCAGACATGTTCAGAGATCCTCAGAGATATTCAGAGATGTTCTGCTGGATGGATCGATGAAGAACTCGCTCACCACACACTTTCATTTAGCAGAACCAGATGAAGGCTTTAGTTTCCCTCGGCTGCTTTTAAAGCGTTTGTGTTCTGGCTTACCGCAGTGGTTTATTACCAGTTTCTTCTGGAGTCTGGTCAGCGTGGTGCTAATGTTCTCCTCATGGTCCAGGAGGCTCATTCACGTGAAGGGAAGTTCAGAGCTGCTTGACGTTGAAAAGCTTTTTTTAAAGACAAAGGCAAATGGGCATCATTTTATTTTCATCTTTTACCACTGCTTCATCCTGGTCAGGGTCATGGTGGGTCCAGGTCTCCATAACACACCCCGACCAATACACGCCAATCGTGGCCATGAAGGTCTTCACTGATCTTCAATTTAATGTTCTGGATCCACTACTAAAAGTTCTGGATCTGCTACTCAGTGTTCCTGATCTTCTTCTAAATGCTCTGGCTCTTCTACTCAATGTTTTGGATCTGCTACTAAATGTTCTGGATCCTCTACTCAGGTTCTATTTACAGTTGGATGGAGAAACCACATTTTTGTCTCTTTATTGGTGTTTTTTTCTGCTCATAAACGGTGTAATAAAATAATTCCATGATGGATCTGATCCCAGGAGAAGATCTGATCCACGCTGGAGGAGAATTTCTCTCGATTATTGCTGGGTGATGATGTTTTTCAGGACTGAATCTTTGATCTTCTTTAAAAAGCTCTTTGTTCTTTTTAATCCTGTTCTTCACTGGAGGAAGCGGCGGCGAGCGCTAATCTCCTCTCGCTCTGGAGTTTGATCTGATTTGCTTCTTTATAAAACTGCTGATCATTAAAGGTTCCTCCTGTGTTATGAGATTTTTGGGCATGTTGATGGATTGTAGAAGCTCTGGAGAAGCTCCTCTCGGCCTCCTGAGATGATTTCATCGTCCCTGAAGCCCTGGAGTAAAAGCTGCAGATTGATGAGCGTTTACCAGCTCTTGTGGAGAACAAGCAGCAGAAGGTGTGGAATTATAGCCGCAGGTTCTGCTCACAGTCGTCCTGCTAAAGCTCATCTGATGTCCTTCATTAAGCTCAGTGACGTTCTCTCTGGTTCCTCCTCAACATCCACAACATGAGACGTAAAAACCGGACTTTTAACATCTCAGAAACGCTGGGACACCATGAGGAACGCTCATCACAACAAGGATGTTAAAAAGAAGTTGGGACAGGAGCAGCTTTACCTTCTTACAATAAAATGGGACACGACAATCTCATGTCTGGTGTCCAAATACTTTTGGCTCTATAAGGTATAAATCCATAACATTCATCACATTCAACACTACCCACTGCTGTCGACCGGTCGGGCATCTACACAGACAGGATTGCTGTAGGTAGCTTAGCAGTCAAGATATTGTACCTTCATTCCTATTTCTGATTGGACCTTCATTTTGATCTCTGATCTCTGATTGGACCTTCATTTTGATCTCTGATTGGACCTTAATTCTAATCTATGATTGGACCCTGACTCTGATCTCTGATTGGACCCTGACTCTGATCTCTGATTGGACCTTCATTCTGGTCTCTGACTGGACCTTCATTCTGATCTCTGATTGGACCTTCATTCTGATCTCTGATTGGACCTTCATTCTGATCTCTGATTGGACATTTATCTTGACGTGATGTTTTATTTACTGTTTTATATATTTTGATGGTTTTTGTTTAGTGCTGCAGGCGGTTGTTTGTTCTTTTGTTCTTTTGTTCTTTTGTTCTTTTGTTCTGTCGGCCCTCTCCGTGGGCGCTGCAGTTTAAACTGAAGTCTTGAGGCTGAAGCTTCTCTGGCTGATAAAGAGCTTCAGCTCCTTCAACAAAAGCATCTCCAGACACCAGAACCTCTCACACGGACGATTGCTGTGATGAATCACTCCGGTCAGCAAGAAGAGCCGACGAACAACACAAATCCCATCAGTCAGTCCGAAATAATCACCGCCGCACCAGCAGGGACCCTCGGACGGCTCGGCCTCGCAATTAAGAGTTCAAGCCTCCGCGGCGCCATGGGCCGGGACGGGCACGGTACTGACACGGCGGGTCGTGATCCAAAACGCTGCCATCCGCAGATTAAACACACCCACACACACACACACACACACACACACTCACTCACTCACACACACACACACTTACACACTCACACTGAGTCTACTGGAACCAGGAGGAAATTACACACTCGTCTCTGATTCTCCGAAAAACTACTTTTATCCACTCCAGAGACCCCGGTCAGTTTTCTATCTGGCTGTTTGACAGACACAGTTTGTTAGATGGTAAATCTCCAGCAGCACCAGCGCCTCCTAGTGTCCGGCTGAGGGTTTAGTACGAGCGGTGGAGGAATACAGAGAGCTCAGTGTGGAAACAAAAACACTCAAGCAGTTCGTTCTGTTATTAAACACACACAAGCTTCACCCGAACGTCCAGTCAGAGCCAATCAAAGAAAAAAACAATCGTACCCGGCATGGCCTAAAGTATATGGACACCTTCACGGCTAAAATGTGTGTGAAGGGACTTTGTAAATGTTAAACGTTCCACTGGAACTCATGGTTAGGTGTCCACATACTTCTGACTTGTATAAGAACGATGTAGAAGTAAGAGAAGGTCAGCAGAACTATGAAGCCCATGGTCGGGTGTCCAAATACTTTAACTCCAGTACAATGTCACAATGTCCTAATAAACACACAAGGAACTCACAGAGCTGACGTTACCCATCTGTGGCGTCCCAAAACATCTGGAATCTCCGTCACATCCCTGACCGTCTCATCGTCCAGCTGTGAAGACGCTGGTTTAATCCACACATATCCGGTTTGTGAAGGAGCCGCTGATGAATTGAGACGGAGCCGCTCCTGGACGCCGGGGGGGGGGGCGGGGGGAAGCTGATACCGCGGTCAGCCGTGATAGCCGCGCGCTTTAAGCGCAGATCTAATTCAGCCGCTTAATGGATGAAACGAGACGACCTGACTGGACGTTTACTCGAGATTGACTCTGGATCGTTTCCTCCACCGCGCTTCACATCTCCTGCTTCCTACACATATCATCCCGCCGTACCGTGTGTTCTGTGTGTGGACGTGTGTTTCAGCTTCGACTGCTGCTAACAGGTGTAAAAAATCAACTACATAAAGCAAATGATTTCATCAACAGTTTAGGGAAGGCCCTTTCAGTGTCCTGCACAGAGCCCTGAGCTCAGCCCCACTCAACAGCTTTGGGATGAACCGGAACACCGACTGATCAATCAGCGCCCAGACGTACAAATGCAGTCGTCTGTTATACAACTGAACGGGCACAAATTCCCACAGACACACTTCAAAGTCATGTGAGAAGCTTCTCAGAGGAGCGGTCGTCACACACTCACTCTGTTTACCAGCGTTTGTAATAAAATTAAATGTCCAAAAAGCTTATGGTCGTATTTCCTCCACTGGCCAGTAGGGGTCGCTTGTAAAGCAGTGAGGTAATTACATCCTGTCAGGCCTCCCCACCATCAGACACAGCCTGCTGGTTTAAAAGTTTTTCTTACAGATGTGTTCATGCTGGATCAGGAACGTTAGCTGTGTATGGTTTTTTACAACTGTTAGTAAACGGGCGTGGCTGAAACACCTGAACTTAAAACTCCGTAATGCAGAACAGCGTCTACATACTTTAGGACACACAGATGCTTAAAAAATGCCAATTCATGACCCAAAGGAGGCGTCATCCCAAACCATCAGTGACCTTTAACAGAAACACACGTGGGTACTCACCATGTTCACTTCTGATACCATGTCGATACTGGCGATGTCAATGTTCATCCCCACTCCCACCGGAGGACCTGTAATAATAATAACAATAATAATTAATATAAAAAAATAACATTAATTAATTAATAATAATAATAATAATATTTTTAAAAAATACTAATAAATAATAATGAATTAATAATGATAATAAATAAATAATAACAATAATAGTATGTATTTAATAATAAAATAAATATTATATATTTTTATTTTAAATAATAATATGTATTTAAGTATTATAATTTATTTTTTATTTATTTAACTTTATAATAATAATGGTAATCAATAATAATAATACATTAATAATATTAATAACAATAATAAAATTGTATATTTAAAAAAAAATTCAAATAAAATAATATATTTATTTATTTATTTATTAATAATAATAAAAAAACATTATGTACTTAAGAACAAAAAATTACTAATAATAATCATTCATTTTTATTTTTTAAAAACAATAATATTCTCATTTATTTATTTTATTTTAAATAATAATAATATTAAGAAGAAAAAGGCAATGTTTTAACAATAATAATAATAATAATAATATGTATTTAATGCAAGGATTATTTATTTATTTATTTTAATAATAATAATGTTTGTTTTATTTTAATAGTAATAATATATATTTAATAATACAATTGTTTTAATTTATTTATTTTTATAATAATTTTTTTTATATTAATCTTTTAATAATGATAGTAATAATAATAATAATAATAAGGTTGCTGAAAAGCATCACTGTAACATGATGCTACCACCACCATACTATAGTCAAGAAGCTGTTATTAGCCGAAGAAAGCCATTTAATTTTTAGATAAAAAACCTTTAGAGTCTGATTTTCAGGTTTATTAAGAAATGAATCTAACAGAAGTCAGAACTAATGAATGTTGCTGTAATTAAACTGGGGCCCCGCAGTATAAAAGTGCCCAAAATGGCCAATAACAGTGACGGTTCTACATAGAACTGTTCAAAACCACTAAATAATTATTATTGTTTTTAAATTTTACTCTACATTTAAACACTTCTGTTCATAAAATAACTGGGGCCCTTGGCTCATGGGGGCCAGTGACCGCTGAAGCACTGATATCTTAATTGGGCCCCTGTTAGTAAAAATATTTCAAGTTTACTCTAATTAATAAACTATATAGCGGTTTGGGGAAGGCCCTGTCCTGTTCCAGCATGAGCTCCATAAACAGATGCTTTGACAAACTCAGCATGGAGGAACTCCAGAGCCCTGACCTCAGCTTCATTGAACACATTTGGGATGAATTAGAACATCAGTCGAGAGCCATGCCTTGCTGTTTACCTTGCTGTTTATTGAGCCCAATCTCAGAAATGCTAACTTGACTAATTAGGCACAAATCCCCACAGACAGACAGAAAAATATTGAGTGATGGCTGCAGTACAAGTTTATAGTACTGCATATCGATGTTTAAAAAGCTCATGCTCAGGTGTCCACATACTTTTGATCATATTTCTGTCCTGATAGTGAAGCATTGAGCTCCAACACGCTTCCAAAACAATCCAGACCTCAAGAGGAAGTGAATCATAGTTGTTTTATGTCATTAAATAATTAAAATTACTGCACTGAGGCCGATACGATCCAAGTTATCGATTCTGAAGCGCGATACTAAATCAGCACCGATTATTTCGATATTATCGGAACTGAACAGGTCAGTACAGGTGCGCTCAGATGTACACATGGACACCGATCCTACAACCTTACAGCACGATATTAAATCAGATAAAATATGAATAAACGTATATAAATGTATATAAATGAGAGTATAGATGTGAAGACTGAACCTCCGAAGTCGGGTCGGAGTCGGATGTCGTATCCTTTCAGCAGTCGGTCCACAGTTTCCTTCACCACAGCCATGTTACTGGGGTCATTCACACTTTATACAGGACAGAGAGAGAAATAAAACCGCTCAGATCTTTTATTGATCACCGATTATAATAAATAATAAATAATAAATCCATACAGCGAGTTCTGTGTGTGTGTGCGCGCGCGCGTGCGTGCGTGTGTGTGCGCGTGCGTGTGTGCGGTTCGTTACCTCTGTGAACAGACCGCCGCCACCATCACCACCAGAATGCCACCGTGCACCCCGCTCCACTTCCTCCTCCTCCTGTGACCCCCCATGTCGGTGCCGGTGAGGGGTGAGAGTACCTGGCTGTGGGGGTTCGGTGATGCGCGCGCTCTGCAGCCCCGCAACTTCTCCTACTGCCCGGTGCGTCGCCGCCGCCGAGTGAGCGCTCGTGCGCATGCGCAGCCGCTTCCACCCGCCCGGAGGGAGAGAGGTTCGTTTAAAGAGACAAGAAACACCCCCCATACCCCCCACCCACCAAAATAACCTTACACTGTCTAATAATAACAATAATAACACCAATAATAATAAAACACCCCCCAACCTCACCCCCACCAAAATATAACCAGAAACTGTCTAATAATAATATAAATATTAATAAAACACCCCCAAATAACTGTCTAATAATAATAACCCCACAAAAAATATATATTAAATATTAATAAAACACCCCCAAAACATAACCAGAAACTGTTCATATTAATTTTTGAATATTAATTAAACACCCAAGACTGTCTAATAATAACAATTAAAACTCATGAAATATGATGAACAATATTTACTTTCAAATCATTTATTATATGTACTTTAGCTGTAACAAATAATAATAATTATTAGTGATAAATAATAATAAATAGATACATAATAGTTAGATAAACAAATACATATGATAATAATAATAATAATAATAATAATTAATAACGAATAATAGTAAATAAGTATCTGGATAAATAACTGAATAAATAAATAATTAGATTGCTTTTTTATTTAATCTTTTAACATGATTTCTTTTAAAATACTTTAAAAAAATAATTTTAATTTTATTCTGAATGGGTTAATAAATAAATAAAGCTGTTTTTTCTTATTTTTATTTATTTATTTACATTTCTTTGTTGAATGTAGACTAAACTTACTTTTATATAATTTCTTTACCTATAAATAACAGTTTTATCATTTTAATATTAATTTAATCAGAATTTATTCACATTCTAATAAATAAATTATACATTAAACAAAAATTATTTCCCATTTTAGACCAAAAACACCCACCATGAAGTGTGAATGTCTGGTAGCAGCAACAGCTCAGCCGTAAAGTCACAGAAACGTACATATAGCCACGCCGAGTGCAGTTTAAAATACCAGCCGTCACTTTTCCCCTTTATAGACCCCGGTAAACTCTGGGCTCGGAGCCCGTACACAGACGAGGTGGATGGTTTCTGAGCAGTGATGTTCCTATAACTGAATGAAGGATGCAGGACGGGTGGATATACGCGTGTAATCCTATATATATATATATATGAATGTATAGTTAATACGATATTTATTGAGCGTATAATTTAATATACGGTGTTATGTGATGTATAATGTGTGTTATATAGCCATGCGCTAATGGAGCCTCACTCCATTTCATCCACACGTTTATATCCAGTCAATATTACTCAATTATCACCCCCAGCCACGCCCGCCCCCAGTGTGGTACATCCTCAGATTAACGTGGGTGCCACTGTCCACAGTCGAGCAAGCTTTATATCATTTAGGCTTCGAGACTGCTCCACGACCTGCATTTTAAAGCTCGACTAAAATCTGTAGCCATGTAAAGCTTGCTCGACTGTGGACAATCCTCTACTTCTGGTGGTTTGACCATTCGGACAGATCCACCGTTCTTATGAGATGAGAGTTCCTCCTTGTGTCCAGTATAGTTTCTTCTAGCACTGTACCCACTGTGACCCTGACCAGGCTGGAATGGTGACTGAAAATAAACACAAACCCAAAGCTTATGTACATGCAGTAGAACAGAACCGTATGCAGCTAGAACAGGCTCCGCTCCTCTGAGATCGCTGTGTGTTTGCAGGGATTATATTATTTATAATTTTACATGAATATATTGGTGGGGACATTTTGACTCAGAATAATCCGTGTGTTCCGTCCACAGATTTTTGGTAAATCCTGAATAAAACGACCCATGTTTGGTTCTGAAGTGCCCGTCATGACATCATGTCGTTTCCTCTGAATTTGGTGCCACGCCCGTCCACCGTGGCTCTCCTGGCACGTCTCCTGGCACGGCGCAGGATTTGGCATCCGGGACCAGCGGGCAGCCAGAGAGTCGATGGTGCAGATAACCAGAAACAAGAAGTTGGTTCTCCAGTGCTCATGCTTTATTAATCACCTTCTACAGAGCTCTGGAACACTGACCTGCAGAGCTCTGGAACACTGACCTGCACCGACCTGCAGAGCTCTGGAACACTGACCTGCAGAGCTCTGGAACACTGACCTGCAGAGCTCTAGGGTCAAAAATAAATAAATAAATCATATTATTATTACTGACCAGGATTATTCAATCTGTTTTTGGACACCAGTTTAGTCGTAGCCAGTTCCTCTTCCTCTGCTGGAGACCCCGATGGTGTATGAAGAGGGTATATTCTCCTGACACGCCCTCCATCTGACACGCCCTCCCTCCGACCCCTTTCTTATCCCCCTGTACTTCGGTGGATCGGTGCGTGAGGTCGGTCTCACACACGGAGAGTCACGCGCTGATCTCCACGTTCCTCCACATCTGTACAGGTGCCTCGGGCTACTAACCAGGGTCCTTACATAGCCTCGAAGACCAAGCCCATTTTTTAGTCCCGTCTTTTCCCACCCAGTGCACCGTCTGCACTGACGATCGTGCCCGCCAGGGGGCGCCCAGCAGACCGGTAGCAGAGCTGAGATTTGAACTTGGAGAGATGAGAACTGTGAAGGACGTAACGCACTGCTCAGTGGTGAAGATACTGGACTAGTAATCAGAAGGTCACTGGTTTAGATTCCACTGTCTAAATGTTGCCACTGTTGGGCCCTTGAGCAAGGCCCTTAAACCTCAACTCTTGCGGCTCTGCATCGTAACTCACGAACCGGAGGCAACGCTCCACTGCATCTTCATTAAACAAACCCATGTTTGAAATCAAACTGAGGGACGTCCACAAACTTATGGCATCAAGCGGAGACCACAATATTAAACCACATACCTGCACACGGCGTCTGTCAGGATCGATCACGCCCGGCCCGGAACATCCGGCGTAAATGAGAACACGCGTGGCTCACGTTCTGAGAGACGCTAATCCAACTCGTCACGTCGCATTTCTCAACAAGAATAAAGACGCTGAGTTTAATATCGGACCGATACGGAGAGCTCGTGGCGTCTATAAACGCTCGACACGCCGAGACGTAACGCAGACGAGTTCCTGAACCCACATCAGAGTCGCTTTTCATTTCAGAGCCGGTTCTGTTCCTCTTATTGTTATCAGAGTGAAAATTAAATCATCAAAAACGCCATCCAATAAATTACTGATCCTATGTTTCATGTTTCAGCCAGAACAGTTCCTAACAGCTGTAATAAATCAGTCATATAAAGACAGGACAATCTGTGCCTCCGACTTGGGAGCAACAGTTTAGGGAAGGACCTTTCCTGTTCCGGCATGAGTGAGCTCTATACAGACTTAGAGCCCTGATGGGATGAATTGGAACGTCAATCGAGAGCCAATAATCAGACAAATGCTCTTTTGCAGGTCCAGTTGGGCTCAAATTCCTACAGGCACAGTCCAAAACCATGTGAAAAGTCTTCTCAGAAGAATGTAGTCTGTTTTAGTCTGTAGTCTGCTTTTGTGACGGTGTATTTTGCGTGTGCTTTGCGTGTGCTTTGCGTGTGCTTTGTGTGTGGTTCGGTCAGGACCGCTGTACCGTGTGGTGTGTTTTGCATGTGTTTTGTGTGATGGTGTGGTTTGCGTGTGTTTTGCGTGTGTTTTGCGTGTGGTTCGGTCGGGGCCGCTGTACCGTGTGGTGTGTTTTGCGTGTGGTGTGGTTTGCGTGTGTTTTGCATGTGGTTCGGTCAGGGCCGCTGTACCGTGTGGTGTGTTTTGCGTGTGGTGTGGTTTGCGTGTGTTTTGCGTGTGGTTCGGTCGGGGCCGCTGTACCGTGTGGTGTGTTTTGCGTGTGGTGTGGTTTGCGTGTGGTTTGCGTGTGGTTCGGTCGGGGCCGCTGTACCGTGTGGTGTGTTTTGCGTGTGGTTTGCGTGTGGTTCGGTCGGGGCCGCTGTACCGTGTGGTGTGTTTTGCGTGTGGTGTGGTTTGCGTGTGTTTTGCGTGTGGTTCGGTCGGGGCCGCTGTACCGTGTGGTGTGTTTTGCGTGTGTTTTGCATGTGGTTCGGTCGGGGCCGCTGTACCGTGTGGTGTGTTTTGCGTGTGGTGTGGTTTGCGTGTGTTTTGCGTGTGGTTCGGTCGGGGCCGCTGTACCGTGTGGTGTGTTTTGCGTGTGTTTTGCATGTGGTTCGGTCGGGGCCGCTGTACCGTGTGGTGTGTTTTGCGTGTGGTGTGGTTTGCGTGTGTTTTGCATGTGGTTCGGTCAGGGCCGCTGTACCGTGTGGTGTGTTTTGCGTGTGGTGTGGTTTGCGTGTGTTTTGCGTGTGGTTCGGTCGGGGCCGCTGTACCGTGTGGTGTGTTTTGCGTGTGGTGTGGTTTGCGTGTGTTTTGCATGTGGTTCGGTCAGGGCCGCTGTACCGTGTGGTGTGTTTTGCGTGTGGTGTGGTTTGCGTGTGTTTTGCGTGTGGTTCGGTCGGGGCCGCTGTACCGTGTGGTGTGTTTTGCGTGTGGTGTGGTTTGCGTGTGTTTTGCGTGTGGTTCGGTCGGGGCCGCTGTACCGTGTGGTGTGTTTTGCGTGTGTTTTGCATGTGGTTCGGTCGGGGCCGCTGTACCGTGTGGTGTGTTTTGCGTGTGGTGTGGTTTGCGTGTGTTTTGCGTGTGGTTCGGTCGGGGCCGCTGTACCGTGTGGTGTGTTTTGCGTGTGTTTTGCATGTGGTTCGGTCGGGGCCGCTGTACCGTGTGGTGTGTTTTGCGTGTGGTGTGGTTTGCGTGTGTTTTGCGTGTGGTTCGGTCGGGGCCGCTGTACCGTGTGGTGTGTTTTGCGTGTGGTGTGGTTTGCGTGTGTTTTGCATGTGGTTCGGTCGGGGCCGCTGTACCGTGTGGTGTGTTTTGCGTGTGGTGTGGTTTGCGTGTGTTTTGCATGTGGTTCGGTCGGGGCCGCTGTACCGTGTGGTGTGTTTTGCGTGTGGTGTGGTTTGCGTGTGTTTTGCGTGTGGTTCGGTCGGGGCCGCTGTACCGTGTGGTGTGTTTTGCGTGTGGTGTGGTTTGCGTGTGTTTTGCATGTGGTTCGGTCGGGGCCGCTGTACCGTGTGGTGTGTTTTGCGTGTGGTGTGGTTTGCGTGTGTTTTGCATGTGGTTCGGTCAGGGCCGCTGTACCGTGTGGTGTGTTTTGCGTGTGGTGTGGTTTGCGTGTGTTTTGCGTGTGGTTCGGTCAGGGCCGCTGTACTGTGTGCCTCCATACGGTGAGGACAGAGGAACATTTGGCCGCAGCAGCATGGCGTCGGCTTTGTTAGCGCCCGCTTGGCACCTTCAGCCCACCAGATCGCTCCGCCACCCAAATCGGCTTGGGTCTCGTCCCAGTTCTCACCGGTCTGCATCCGGGCGCTGCTTCCTGCTCGGGCTCCGAACCCACACCATTCGGGGCCAAAATCCCCTCCATCCACCGTGGTGCTCACCCCGAGATCTGAGAGTAAATCATCTAAAGATTTTCTGATAAATAAGGGACGCCTGGCAGATCAGCTTATATGCAAAATCATTAAGTACCAAAAGTATGTGGACACCATTGCTAGTATTCTCAAGTTGTAGTGGATTTAGAATGAGCAGAAATCCTATCAAACTTTCCAGTCCTCAGACTCAACCAGTAAGGTCTGTTCGGTACCTGGCCAGGTTGATAGCGCATCTAAGATTCAAACCTTGAGAGCTCGAGCTGTGAGCGGCGGTGGGATAACGGATTCGACTGTCGTGCCACCCAAACGTTTATTTCAGCTCTGCTATAATTAAGAGGGTGATAATGGAGCACTGCATAAATGTTCTGGAACGCTGGATTTTGGAGACCCCACTTCCCCCTCTTTATTTTTGACTAGGCATACTGGAACTTGTAACCACTGCTGCTGTGTTTACGACCCCAGAGCGTCGCGGGCTGAGAGGTTTATATTTACATGAGTTGCTTTGATCACTTCACTTCACCTCAGATCACCACGATTCCCCAGGGTCCATTCTGTGTGGAGTTTTGTATGTTCTCCATGTGTCTGTGCAGTCAGCTACTAAATGTGTGTGTGTGTGTGGGGGGGGGGGTGTTTCCTGCTCTCCACTTAATAAATCGGACCCACTGTGACCCTGACCAGGATAAAACTGTAGTAAAACAGACAGTGAGTGAATGATTGAATGTAAATCAGAGGTTCAGGTTCACACTCGTTCAGATCTTGTAGGATTTTTCACGTTAATTAAACGAGTTTTCGCTTCTTTTATCTTTCGGAATATGAAACTCCGCCCTAACGAGGGTTAGTTTTAGCAAACGATCCTCGTTTAACGTTTCAGCTCCAGGATTTTTGGAACTCTTGATTTTGGAACGCGTCTCCGCTCCCGCTGGAGTTCTATAACTGGGTGTATCAGGATCTCTTCCTCTTATAGCCGTATGTACCCAGAGACGCGTGATTAGCATGATTAGCGTGGTTAGCATGGCTAGCGGAGGTTTTGGCTCGTGGTTGGTTGAGACGGGGTGGCGGTTAGAAGAATTTAGGATGCGGCTAAAGCGGGGAGATAAATGTTTAGGGTTTATTTTCAGCTCGGCTCTGAAATGAAACTCCTCGTTTATGACGCTGTGTTGAGTCGACGTTCTGTGTTCAGTGACGCCCCGTCAGTGTTCTGGCTCCAGGAGTTTTGGAAAGGCAGATTGTGGATCACACACACACACACCGACGTCTCGTTTCAGTCGGCAATACTGAAATCTGTTCCTCTCTGGCTCGTGTTTTGGCGCTCGGATGCTTCATTAAACCAGAGGAGAAGCTGATTGGTCGACGCCCTCACACGGGACGCCAAAACTAACCAGATTTGTGCCCATCAGGAGGTTTAAACCAATCAGCCGCCACAGACGCCGCCAGGCTGGTTTTATACTTGCATGTTTATTCACGTGGGCTCGAAAAATCATCCGGCACTGTTGGTGTGTGTTCATGTCTTTTAAAGCAACATTAGCGTCAGATTTCCTCTCCCTCGCAGTTCCAATTCATCCCACGTTTCAGCCCCTAACTGTAGAGTTTCATCATCAGATTTTGTTCCCTCGAGCCATAACGAGACTCAAAAACAAACCAGAATAAATTAGAGACTCTCGTTAGCACTTTCATACAAGCTTCTCACCAGACTTTGGAGTGTGTCTGTGTGTGGGAATTTGTGCCCATTCAGTCAAAAGATGACAGCGATTGTATGTGTTTGCCATTCATTCCAAAGCTGGTGTAAGGAACAAGACGCCTGGATCCCTGAGCGACCGATAACATGCCACATTCTAAACCCGATCGTACAGCGAGGGATCCGAAACGGTCTGAGCATCGGTCGGTGAACATGTGTAGTCCTGGCCAGCGATCATAAGCACCAAATTGCTGTTGTTTGGCCCCTGAGTGAGGCCCCGAACAAAACAAAGCACCGCTCCATACGGAGCTTAGCAGAGAACCTGCAGAACTACAGAAAGTCCTCCAGCTTTCAAACTCGGATCAACCGGTGTCCTCAGTCCACAATATTATTAATAATTAAGAATAAGTGGTAAACACGCCCCACATATTTTGGGACGGGCGGGTCAGGGGGGTGTGGGGGTGTTTGGAAGGGGGGGGGGGGGTGTAGAATGAGCTGATCCGGCGTGACCGTGCTGAACTAATGGAGTGCGGCCGGTTCTCCAATGGAGCAGAAAGTGCGCCCTGGTACAGCAGCGTTCCTTTATTCCATCAGCCTCAGAGCGAGGACCTCACACACACACACACACACGCAGGACCAGTACGAGCCATGGCACCCACACACACTCTCATCCTGCTCTACTGGTAGGTCTGATTTATCACAATATTCCATCGTCCTCGTTTATTCTGAACTTTTCCATCATCTGAGTGATTTTATAAATTCTTTATGTTATTTTTGTGTATGTTTTTCCCGGCTGCTGATTGGACAGTTGGGTCTCAGTTTGGTGCCGGAGCGTCCCGAACGAGACGCGCGTCTATCTGGACAACATCACCCGAATCCTGGACGGATTACTGGATGGATACGACAACAGACTGCGGCCCGGATTTGGAGGTAAAGACGACAGGAGAATAAATCTGAGGGTCAGAGATCAGATCAGATCAGATCAGATCAGATCAGGCTGATACGGCTTCTTTATATTCATCACACACTCCAAGTCCAAAAGTTTAAGGACACCTGTAATAAACGAGTGATATTTCAGTGGTTTAATGGTTTCTGAACTGGATCCCAGTTTATCGTGGGTTTTTATTAATTTGTCAATTCAGCAGCCTGGACAATTGGTTTGATGATGAGGCTCCACATTAATCTGAGCGTCACCGTATCAGATCTGATTTATCTGATGGTTTATATATCACATATCTGAACATTCAGTAACTGTCCCGCCGTTTCTATATTTTTATTTATTTATATATATATATATATATATATATATTTATATATTTATATATCTATTTATATTTATTTATTTATGTATATATATATTTATTTATTTATATATTTATTTATTTATATTTATTTGTTTATTTATATTTATTTATTTATTCTCCTTTTTTCTAAACTATGGTCTTCAGTTTCATTTGGACATCAGTAGGGTTTATGTTCACGACACCACAGTCCACAGGAAACGGCACGAATTGATACTGAGCAGACTGATTATTAGATTATTATTTTCAGACAGGAAAAGCAAGTCCATTATTTTGTAGTCAGAACAGAAACAGTCCAGCGTGGTGGAGTCACTTAATAAACCAGTTCTGATAAACCAGTTCTGATGAACCAGTTCTGATGAACTAGTTCTGATGAAGCGGTTCTGATGAAGCAGTTCTAATTTGGTGCAGTCAGTTGGTCCTGGAGGGGGGGCAAATACTTTTACACAATTAGTACTAAAGGGGCCAAAAGTTTGTGGACACCTGAAAATCTGCACCAAAACCACGGGCATTACTAAGGGCATCACTGCCCCCCTCAACTCACCCGGGAGAACCGTCCACAAGATTTCGTGAGTGTCAACTGCCAGTCAACATTCTAATTCATCCTAAATGTGTGGAATCAGGTTGTAAGGGAAGGACTTTCATCATACTGCTGCTGGAGAGTCTACAGTGAGTGATGGGCGTGGCTGAACCACCTGAAACAACTCAATAATTATTTATAGTAAGGGTGTCCACATACTTTTGGCTACACAGTGCAAATATTGTGTAAAGTGTTTGATGGTTGTTGTTTTATTTATTCAGGTCCAGTGACGGAGGTTATAACTGATATTTTCGTCACCAGTTTCGGCCCGGTGTCTGACGTGGAGATGGTACGTGAGTAAAATCCAACAGAAACATGATGGCACGGCTGGTAGAGTGGGTGTGGCACAACCATGTGGGTCCTGGGGAGGTGGGTTTGGATTGTGAGGATTTTTTTATATCTGCTCGGGTTTCCTCCCACCTCCCGGACAGTTAGTGGATTGCAGAAGGTGGACTGGCTGGTCAAAATGAGTTTTAGATGTGAGTAAATAAGACGCACTGGGGTTGATTAGCGCCCCCTTGAGGTTGAACCGGTTAAAGTGATTAGTGAAGATGAATGGAAGGTGGAACTTTGGCTCCAGTTGTTATTTGTTCCTGCAGCATGAGAGCCTGACATGTTTTCATTTGTGATGCATCAGGAGCTTTTTTTGGGGGGGGGGGGGGGGGGGGGGGGGGGGGGGGTAGTAATTGGGTGAGTGAATAACATGACGAGCAGGAGGATTCTGATTCTCTGGCTCTGATATGATGGTTCTTCATGATCTTCAGATGTTCAGAAGATAAACGAGTTCCTGACCAGCGCACCATTAATTTTGGGACGATCACGTCTCCCTAATAAATAATCCCATGCCTACTGGGATTTGTGCAGTAATTCTGTAGTTCTCTGAGGTCGGAACCCCTGCAGCTCCTCGAGTCGCGTCCTGTCCTGCCTTCATTATTCTGCCGCCTGGCCTGGACGTCATCAGAGAAGCTTAGAGAGTTTAATCTGGGCAGTAATCTCGCCCGACGAGCGCGGAATATCCTGAAAATCTTGATGTGATATGGTCCGAAAATCCAGTACGGACGAGTCTTCTGAGGCTTCAGGGAGAAGAGAAGAACCCAGACCATAAAATGTTGCTGTTTAGTTCTAATGCATCTCAAATCAAAACTTGTACATAAAATTCTGGAATCATTTTCCACAGTGTTTACATAAAATAATAGTAAAAAAAAAAATTTGTAACACTGCCCTAAATGTCCTCATGTGGGCACCTCATCAGACGCCCAAGGAAGCTGAACTTGCAGGACTTAATGTGCTTCAGGAGCTCTTTTTCTATTCTGGATGTCTCGTTGCTCAGAGGTGATCATCTTCCTCTATGACATTTTTCAACCTGAATGCATCTTTCTTCAGTGTCCAGGCTTCACGCAAATGTCTTACAAAAAAGTACCAGGTTTTTCTACCCTATAGCTCAGAAGGGAGGTGTGAATTACAGTATGATGCCCACCTGCCCTGCCACTCCTGAGCTCTCTCTCTCTTCTATCATCCAGATTTTTCACTTGTATTTCCTTTATTTTTATTAATTTATACAAAATACTTTGTATGTTTTTGAGTTTTTTTTGTGAGCCACACAAACTCCACTCACAAACCTGCAACAGTCAGTGTCCTCAGTTCCCCACGCATTAAAAATTCTCATTAATAGGAACGCTGATGGATCACAGGGGGGAACACGCCCCCGTCCTGACTTTTTTGGAAATATTGCACCTGCTGTATCGATAATAATCCAGATCCGATGATTTCAGGAGTACACCATGGACGTGTTCTTCAGACAGACGTGGATAGACGAGCGTCTGCGCTTCCAGGGTCCCATCGAGATCCTGCGTCTCAACAACCTGATGGTAAGCAAGATCTGGACCCCGGACACCTTCTTCCGGAACGGGAAGCGCTCCATCGCTCACAACATGACCACGCCCAACAAGCTGTTCCGCATCATGCAGAACGGAACCATCCTCTACACCATGAGGTACAGACCCCGAAAACCAGAGAGAGACCGGGACACAGGGTCCACGGGGACGGAGGGGAACTTCAGACACTCTTAAATGATTTAAAGATGAAAGTGTCTTTGATGTTTGTGGTGTCTCCTCTCCTCTCTCCAACCCAGATTAACCATCAACGCCGAATGTCCGATGAGGCTGATCAACTTCCCCATGGACGGGCACTCCTGCCCCCTCAAATTCGGCAGCTGTAGGTCCATCCTAACCTGATAAAATGATTTAAAGTTTCCATCGACACTCCTGTAGACGTTTTCTGACCTGTTTGCTCTCGTCCGGTTCGGTAGATGCCTACCCCATGAGCGAGATCGTGTACACTTGGAAGAAGGGACCCTTATTTTCGGTTGAGGTGCCGCAGGAATCGTCCAGCCTCCTGCAGTATGACCTGATCGGTCAGACGGTGTCCAGCGAGCGACTCAAATCCAACACCGGTGAGTTTTAACTGGGTGGAAACATGAGAAATTATTTATTTACTTTATTATCGGTGATGTTTATCCTGGAACTGTACGGACAAAAGTATTCGGATGCCTGACTCTTCTGAGAGGGCCTCTGAGTATGGGAATTTGTGCCCTTTCAGTTGTATAAAAGATGGCAGCGGTTGTATTTGTACAACTGGGTGCTGATCAATCAGTTGATGTTCCAGTTCATCCCAGAGCTGTTGAGTGGGGCTGAGGTCAGGGCTCTGTGCAGAACATTGGAGCTTCTTGGTCCTTATAGCGGCACAGTCCTTCCCTAAACTGTTGCTGCAAAGCTTGATTGATTTATTACATCTGTTAGTGACTGTCCTGCTGAAACACACAGCAGTTATTCAGTGATTAGAATGGGCGTCCTGATACTTTCGTCCGTGCTCCGGCAGATGCTCATGAGCTCGGCAGCTCGGTGGCCGACACGTGTTTCCTTGTACACATGAAGCTCGTTATCTCTGGTACAGGTGAGTACATGGTGATGACGGTGCACTTCCACCTGCAGAGGAAGATGGGCTTCTTCCTCATCCAGACCTACATCCCCTGCATCATGACCGTCATCCTCGCTCAGGTCTCCTTCTGGATCAACAAGGAGTCCGTCCCTGCCAGAACCGTCTTCGGTGAGTCTGGGGAAACCGGATCCAACCGGATCCAACCGGAACAAACCGGAACAAACTCCCAACATTCCCAGGTAACATCACCTCAGCTCCAAAATTACCCGCACCCTCCTTCTGGAAAAATGGTGCCACCCCGGTTCCAAGACCAGCAAAAAATCCTGGAGCTGTGTTAAGTATTCACGTTTACATCTGCAGCATTTACAATTATACAGTATATAAACCTAACTTGAGCAATTAAGGGGTTGAGGGCCTTGCTCAGGGGCCCAACAGTGCCACCTTGGTCATAACAGGGATTAGCCCAGCAGTTTTCTGATTACTACTCCTGTACCTTAATCACTGAGCCGCTTCCCAACATAATTACTGTAGAATTTTATAACAGTCGGTTGTTGATGTATAACTACAGGAGTCGTGTGTTTGTCTCACCTCATATTTATACCCCAGAGGTACGGGAAGTCAGCTGTCCAAAAGGGTTCCTGAGTCAGATCAGGAACTCCGGGGATGTCCCCCCGTCCAGGATTTATTTGGAACTGGTCCATCTTCTCTCCCTGTAAAGTGCGCTTCATTAATTTAATGGACTTTACTGGACGGAGTCTGAGGAAGGACCTGAATCACTCGCTCTGAGAGACGTCGGATGGAATTGATTGACGGATCGACGCTTCCGGTAACCATAAATAATCTACCGGGCGTGTCCAGCGTGTCGGGAGCGGGAGGAACAAAACAGACGAGGGTTCAGATCAGAGGAACTTAGGCTTAGGCTTGGTAGCTACCAGAACTGGTCTAAGGAAGGATAACCGGTCAACCAGTGACTAGGGTCATGGGCACCCAGGACTCCTGGATCCCACAGGAGAGCTACAGTAGCACAAATACCACCGGGCACCTTCCAAAGTCCTGTGGACTCCATACCTTGCTGGTGTGAGCAGAACCAGACAGTAATAAACTCACAGCTGACGTTCCAGTTCATCTCAGAGGTGTTCGGTAGAGGTTGTGTGCACACAAAACCAATAACAGTGTGGGTGTCCACATACTTTTGGCTTGAGGACTTTGTAAATAAAGTGGAGAGATGTTTAAAAGCTTCAGTGTTTCTGAGAGCAAGAAGCTGAAATGTTGGGCTCTGATAAAAGCCTGGTGTAGCCTCGGGCGCGGCTCTTCCTCGGTTCCTCGTTCTCTGTCCGCTCAGCTTGAACAAAGTGCAGAAGCGTGAGGCGCGGAGCCGGACGAGACGGATGAGACGGACGAGCGTGACGCCGTGGGTCGTTTAAGGTTTATAGTTTACTCTCTTTATTTCAGACGGGGACGCAGCAGAGTTCCGGGTCATTACGAGGACGGCGGGTGTGTAAAACAGCGGCGTGGTTTCGTAACGAGCAGAAACTCGTCAGCTCGTCCTTCAGCCCCCGCCGGCTTTTTATCGTGGTGCGTTCGTTTTTAAAAGGTCGCCGATGTGCTAACGACGCGTTTTACGCTCGGGACGATACGCGCCATAAACACCGAGGACCGAACGTCCACGCTGGTTCATGCTAATCCCACCGGCGTCCTGAGATTGAACCGTAATTGAGATGTACGCACGGCTTGTGTTCTCGTTCAGGGATTTGGAGACCCCTCTGGTACAAACACGGTACTGCAAGTGATTCACAAGGAAATGTTTACGTTAATGCATCCAGCCACTGCAACCCCACCGTGATGAAGGATGGTTGTGTTGTGGTGAGGGTGGTAACGTTAACAAACAAACAAACAACCCTGGAAATGCAATAAAATAATGAGTGTCAATTAAATGTAAAGCTCCCGACCTACAAAATCCAGCATCAGTTCTAGTATCTGGACACTAGGTGGAGCTACATTCCAAACGTTCAGCTAAAAGACTTTCAATAGCTAAATGTATTGGAGTGCTGGGATTTCATAGAGCCATAAAGAAGAGCGTTCACGGTTCGAGACTCTTCATATAAGATTGGACTGGTCCGGACTAGACTAGACTGGACTGGACTGGTCTGGGCTAAATTGAACAGAACTAGACTAGACAAGACTGGACTGGACTGGTCTGGACTAAATTTGACAGGAATAGACTGGATTGGTCTGGACTAAACTGGACTGGACCAAACCGGACTGGACCAGACTGGACAGGACTAGACTAGACTGGACTGGACTGGACTGGACTTAACTGAACTGAACTGAACTGGACTGGACTAAATTGGACAGGACTAGACTAGACTGGACTGGACTGGAGTGGACCAGACTGGACTTTGGCTCCTCATAGTTCCTCAGGTTAACGTGACGTTGGTCTGGTTTGGTGATGGAACAGTCAGGAGAGGTCAGATTTATTAGTTTGGGGATTTTATAGTGGACAGTCTTCAGATAAAGCGACACCCAGGGTCTCCTAGATGATGGTGGAAGGAAAAAAAACGTCCTGAATGATGATGAGGTGAGCTGATGGAGGTTTCAGGTGTAGATCAGTGCCTCCCTCAGGGCATCATCTCCAGAGCTGATGGGATTCCAGCGAGGTGGATTTTGAGATTCTCCTCGTTCCTCTCTGGCTGTTTCTCGTCCTAGAATGGAGATTGTGAGGAAACCTTTTGCCTCCAGAACCTGGTGGGCGATTCCTCACGCTTCTGTTCTCTCTCCTCGTCTCCATGGCACAACGTTCCTCGTGGGTTCTTCTGCCAGATCCACAATAAGCGCTCCACCACATCATCGCTCGTTCCCTCCCACGCATTCTGTCAATCTCACCGTCCCCGTTCTCACCGGCACCACCGAAACGAGCGCCACGCTGTCCTGCCGCCGGGCACGAGCGGGTATAATGGGCGTTGATTCACGGTGGAGTCAGAGGAGCTTCAGGGAACTGATGTGAGAAACGGATTGAATGTTGTGGAGCATCAGAAGTGCAGCGTGAGAATCATCTGATAATGAGCTAACGACGCGGGTTATAACGAGGTTAGGACAATGCTAACGCTGTTACACGCCCGTCGGCGTGTGAAGAATGACTCCAATCTGCATGACAAAGATGCCCAACGCTGCCAGCTTTCAGAGCTGGTACCTCATCACTGGTACCATCCTCCAACCTCTCAGGAACGGCTGATAGCTGATCATTTCTGACTCATGGTTGGCATGCCGGTTCATCTCAAACCTGTACTGGTGTGGAGCTCAATGTGTGCCGACCCAAACTGTTCATTCAGACTCTCCGAGTTCGAATCTCAGCTCTGCTACCGGTCGGCTGGGCGCCACTAGCGGGCACAATCAGCTGCTAGTCTGCTGGGTGGGAAAAGACGGGACTAAAAAGTGGGCGGGGTCGCTGTGTGAGGACCCTGGTTAGTAGCCAAGGCGCCTGTACAGAAGAGGAGGAACGTGGAGATCAGCGCGTGACTCTCCCTGAGTGAGACCGACCTCACGCACCGATCCACCGAAGTACAGGCGGATAAGAAGGGGTCGGAGGGAGAGCGTGTCAGCAGAGGAAGAGGAACTGGATATGACTAAACTGGAAGAAAAATGCAGAAATAAACCAGTACACCATTTTGATGTAACCTTTAACCTTGTTAGTAACTACATCTGTGTTGTTGTTCAGGTATCACCACCGTACTCACCATGACAACGCTGAGCATCAGCGCCCGCCACTCGCTCCCCAAGGTCTCGTACGCCACCGCCATGGACTGGTTCATCGCCGTCTGCTTCGCCTTCGTCTTCTCCGCCCTCATCGAATTCGCAGCCGTGAACTACTTCTCCACCGTGCAGGCCAAACGGGAATGTCGCCGCGCCAACGCCGCCAGCGCCAGCGCCATCCGGACGCCCGTTCTGCCCATCCCCAAGAGCGACGGCAAAGTGGTTTCGGTAAACGTCCTTCTTTTTTAGTTCCCGTTGTTTCCCTGATGACCTGGACTGGACCAAGTGTTCCTGAGGGAACAGGAAGAGTGTTTTTGTTTTCTTTGTTGTTTTTTGTGTTTTTTCTTTGATGTTTTTTGTGTTTTTTCTTTGATGTTTTTTGTGTTTGTTGTTTTTTGTGTTTTTCTTTCATGTTTTTGTGTTTTTTCTTTTTTTGTGTTTTTTTCTTTAATGTTTTTTGTGTTTTTTTATGTTTTTGTTGTTTTTTGTGTTTTTTATTTGATGTTTTTTGTTGTTATTTTGTTTGTTTTTCTTTGTTGTTTTTTGTTGTTTTAAGTGTTTTTGAAATTTTTTGTTGTTTTTTGTTGTTTTAAGTGTTTTGAGTGTTTTTTGTTGTTTTTTGTTTGTTTTTGTTTGTTGTTTTTAGTGTTTTTTGTTGTTTTCTGTGTTGTAGATTTTTTTTTGTGTTTTTTATGTTTTTTGTTGTTTTCTGTGTTTTTGATTTTTTTTGTGTGTTTTTGATGTTTTTTGTTGTTTTCTGTGTTTTTGATTTTTTTTTGTGTGTTTTTGATGTTTTTTGTTGTTTTCTGTGTTTTTGATTTTTTTTGTGTTTTTGATGTTTTTTGTTGTTTTCTGTGTTTTTGATTTTTTTGTTGTTTAGCACGTCTGGAAACTAAAATACTCCCCCCCCCCCCCCATGTTTTTTTTTCTCTCCTCTCTCAGCCGTTGGTGGATCCCGGCGGTGTTCTGAAGAAACGATTAAACTCCGTGTCTCAAATACCAAACGCCGCCGCTCCTGCCAACCTGATGCCCGATGTGCACCAGCAGGGTTCGGACGTGCCCGCTGACGCCATGCTGACGGGCACCAGCATCATCGATAAGTACTCGCGGATCCTGTTCCCGCTCTCCTTCGGTGCTTTTAACCTGGTTTACTGGATCGTCTACCTCACCAAAGACACCATGGAGTCCAGGTGGGTGTGGGTTCCAATAGTTTCATTATTAATGTCCCAGAATAAGCAGATTACTGTGACTGAATACAGTCTGAGCAACTGAAAGTTAGGGGCCTTGATCAGGGGCCCAACAGTGATAACGTCAGTGGTGGGGCTTGAATCTGCGACCTTCTGATTACTAGTTTAGTAACTGTTTACAGGTTTAGGCATTCATTCATACAGACTAGGGCATTAGGTACTAGACTGGTAATCAGAAGGTCGCTGGTTTAAGCACCACCACTGTTGGACCCCTGAACGAGGCCTTTAACCCTCAACAGCCCTTCAATCGTAAATGTAAGTTGCTCTGAATAAAAGTAAACTAACATAAATCATATGCTTGTAATGTTGTGGCAACAGTTTAGGGAAGGCCTGGGCTTGAACCAGCAACCTTCTGATTAACCTTTGAGCTATAAAAGTACGTTATAAAAAGAGCTCTGAACTGGGAACTTCATATGGACTTTTATTCAGCCCTGACCTCAGGCCTACTGAAGACCACAGTTGGGATGAATTGGGATGCCGCCCGTGAGTCAGGCCCTCTATATTTATAAATCGTATTTCTCTGCAAACGCTCCTCGTGTTATTCTGAGATGCTTCTGTAGGTGCAGATTTTTTTGGGGAGGACGGTTGGCGCGGTGCTGCTGTGATGCTGTGTTCCTGGCAGCGGGTACGAGGCCGGATCGATGGGGCACCGTTAGCACCGTTAGCCTTTTCTTTTATGTAAGAGCGCCAGCCTCCACCGGCTAAATACCCGCGGGAGAGAAACTCACACCGACGGATATCGAGCGAAAAATAAAAGAGGGAATTTGAGCGGCTGGATTTACTGACACCCCGTCCTGATGGTTTAATGTTGGAGCTGGATGGAGATTAAGCGCCTTTAATCGGAGCTTTTTATCACCGCCGCGCTACTCCACTGCTCTTACTGTATAGGGTTACCGTGGAAACCTGCAGGATACCCACGCTACCGGGCAGGAGTATCGGGACGCCCCACCGCCAGCTTGTTTATGTTTTATATCGAACTGCTCGTCTATCCTCCGTCCATCCTGTCTTCTAAAGAGCCTTTCTACAAGGGAGTGTGTCTGTGGGGATTTGTGCCCATTTATTCAGTCTATAGGGTTAGAGCTATTCACGTTCCTCTCTCTGAGTTCTGAAGAATGAACGGATCTCTGATGGATGAATCCACAATGATCTTCATTAGGAACGTGGACGTACCCACACGCGCCGGCGTTTCTTTAGCATCTCCAATGAGCCATTAAATCCTGCAGGTGTTAGCATTAGCGCTGCTCCGCGTCTAACCTCCACAGTTTAATCATTTTCAGATAAACGCTCTCTAAATCCTGAACACTCAGGAGGAATGACTCTCACACGCTTCGTTTTTGGTCAGAGATTCTGTTAGAGACGCCGCTACAACCTCAGAGTAATAAAGCTCAATTATTTTCATCACTGTTGTTTATAAATACTGTAAAAATATTTACTTTTATTTATCTGTACCGAATGTCTTGTCCAGGGCCTTGAACAAACCCCAAACACTGGCTATAAAGCACCCTGGTCACATGACCTCACACACACACACACACACACACACACACTCTCAGGCATCATAAAGCTCGTAAAGCTAATAGGTGCACCCTTCAGCACTGTTCGTACGCTCGTCCTCGTCTTTATGATTTTTTATCTCCGTTTATTCGCCGTCGTGCCAAAAAGTGTGAAATTAAAACCCAAGAAACTAGGAATACATTTTATACCAGCACTCCGAAATATAACGTTTTATTGCTTTATATTCATTTATTAACTTTTAAATAAAACCTGGAACATTACGGTGTGTGTGTGTGTGTGTGTGTGTGCGTGTGTGTGTGTGTGTGTGTGTGTTTTACAGGGAGGTGTAAACACCACGTCTACACTGGAGAATCTTAGAGGACAGACGAGAGACGGAGCTGTACTGTGTCTTGTTAAAATATTATAATAATAATAATAATAATAAATAGTAATAATAATAATAAATAAATAAATAATTATAATATAAAATAATATTAATTAAATAAAATAAATAATAAAATATTATTATTTAATAATAATAATTTATTAATAATATAATATTACAGTTAATATAATAATAATATTAAAAATAATAGTTTTTAAAATAATTATAATAATAACAACAACAATAATAATACAATGTAATAATAATACAAATAAAAATAATAACAAATAATTTTAATATAATAATAATAATAAATAAAATAATATTATAAATATATTAGTATTTATTAATATTAAATTAATTAATACTACAGTTAATATAATATTAATATTAATAATAATACTACTACTACTACTACTACTACTACTACTACTAATAATAATAATAATAATAGATGCTTGAGTTGTGCAGTGATCTATGACACTAGCCCACCACCGCTGATATCTGGGTTTGAATCTCAGCTGTGCTATCAGCCGGCCGGGCATCTTCACACACGGCACTGCACAAATCCACCATCTCTAACACAGTGTCTAAATCAGCCAGCAGAGGCCGCTATTACAGCAGCAATGAGGAGCCGGTTCCATCATCTCACCCTCAGGCGCGGCTGATCGTGTCTGTGTGGCCGCCCGGCCGGTCAACAGCACAGCTGATATCTATTTTTATGGATGTATTTATTTATTTATTTTTTTTTACTTATTTATGCATTTATTTATTCATATATATATATTTGATTTATCTATTTATTTATGTATCTATTAATTAATTAATTAAATTATTTGTTTATTTATGTTTGTATTTGTTAATCTATTTACTCATGTATTTTTAATGCCAAAAATAAATAATGATTATAATAACAATAATAATTAAATCTGAAGAATTTTATGATGTTTGATGCATGTAAATCAACTTTCCTCTTCAGCTGGAAGCTTCATCCTGCAGTTTATTGTGAAACGTGTGGAATCGTCGGCTGTTTTGTTTGTTTGTTTGTTTGCTGTTTGCTGATGGATGTTTGATGGTTCCTGGTTCTGGTTTCTCTGCTTCTCTGTGATCTCCTGACCGGTTTATTTCAGTTCTTGGTGAATTATTGAGCACTTTAATGAAAATGTTTCCTCAGTACAGAGTCAGATCTAAATCTACAGCAATAACACACACAGATGATCCAAAACATTAACACCCCCCCCCCCCCCCCCCCCCCCCCCCCACACACACACACAGATGATCCAAAACATTAAAATCCTGCACACTCGGTCCTCTTCTGCAGCCTCTGTGCAGTCTAGGCGGCTGGTTCTAATGTTTTGGCTCTTCAGTCTATTATATTTAACATTAAAACTGTATTTTTGGAGCTTATATTTTTTTAATAGTTGTAAATAATCAGTCTGTTTTATTTGAATGATAAACGATGTTCAGTAGTGAAGAACTCAGGTTGGTTTTTATTTTGTTGTGCTTTTAAATGTGCTTGTAATAAATACATGTGAAATAAAGATTTTTTCTCTGGATCTGATGTTTTTGTCCTCATGTTCTGTTTCAGTCTACAATAAATAAATAAATAAATAACCAAATAAGCAACTCAAAAACCACCCAGATCTAAAAGAAAGCGGCTTTTGGAGCGTAATGGAATATAATATGATATAATATAATTTAATAGAACATAATATAAAATAGTATAATTTAAAATAATATAATATAATATAATATAATATAATATAATATAATATAATATAATATAATATAATATAATATCCTGGGGAACATTATTTATTATTATTAATATTACTATAATATTTTTAGAATTATTATTATAATATTTTTTTAGAATTATTATTATAATATATTTTTTATTTTTTTAGAATTATTATTATAATATTTTATTATTATATTATTATAATTATTATTAATATTATTATAATATCATTATTATTAATAATATTATTTATTATTAATATAATTATAATATTTCTATTTTTTTTAATTATTATTATAGTATTTGTATTATTATATTATTATAATTATTATTAATAGTATTGTTATTTATTATTAGATATATTTTTTATTCTAAATAAAGAGCTGAAGGGAAATGAAACAGAATAAAATCACTGACTCAACCCGTAATCACTGCAGCTCCAGCTGAACAAACACAGATCTGAACCCCCCGTCCAAATACTTTTAATCATCTGTGTGTGAAGCGTGTAAATATTTATTACACATGAACCCGCTTACTCACAGCCATGAGCAATGCAGAGCATCCAATCCACCTTCTGCATGTTGTAGAAAGGAGAGGAAACCAGATTAGCAACAGAAACCTCACACAGACACCAGGACATTTAGTCAACAACGTCCAGGAATGACGATGACCCGTCTGGATCTGTTTACAAAACCTCGTGTTCTCTCCACCATAGAAAAACAACATCCAGACTGGGACCAATGCCAGTCTTTAAACTCTAGCGTCTGTACTGGTATGATTGGGATGTGGGGGGGGGGGGGGGGGGGGTATTAGTGGGTAACCCGTCTATCAGTGCATGTTTAGTGCAAGAATCCACCTTCTGCATGAGTTAAAACAGCATGATTGTATGAGCAGAGAGCGCTCTCAGGTGCTAGTCTGGCTTGTCTGCAGAACAGTCCGGTCGGTGTTCTATTAAAAACCTGCTGTGTTACTATAAATCAGTTGCTGCCTTCAGTCCCAAAACCTATGGAAAGACTACGGAAGACACGGGTGGACACGCCCGGCGTCCCAAATCTTCTGAACCGAAGAGATACAGGAAGGTGTGAGATCATAAACCAGTAAAACCAGTAATGCACTCAGACCTGCTGCACACTAATGGACGTGTGATAGCACACACACACACACACACACACACACACTCACTCACACACACACACACACTCACTCACACACACACACTTACACACACACACACACACTCACACACACACTTACACACACACACACACACTCACACACATACTCACACACACACATACACACACACACACACACACACTTACACACACTCACACACACACTCACACACACACAAACACACACATCAAGTATTTTGAGGTTTTATCTTTTGTTGATGCTCCTGTTACAGTGATGAGAGACACGACGCTTCTGCATAAACACCAACGCACTCACATCACTGTTCATCATCCTGTCATCTCACAGAGTGAGAAAGAGAGTGAATGAGTGAGAGAGTGAGAGTGAATGAGAGAGTGAGAGAGTAAATAAGTGAGAGTGAGAGAGTGAGAGAGAGAGAGTGAGAGAGTGAATGAGAGAGAGTAAGAGAGTGAATGAGAGTGAGAGAGTGAATAAGTGAGAGAGAGAGAGTGAGAGAGAGAGTGAGAGAGTGAATGAGAGAGTGAGAGTGAATAAGTGAGAGTGAGAGAGTGAATAAGTGAGAGTGAAAGAGTGAAAGAGAGTAAGAGTGAGAGAGTGAGAGAGTGAGAGAGAGTAAGAGTGAATGAGAGTGAGAGAGTGAATAAGTGAGAGAGTGAGAGAGTGAATGAGAGAGAGAATAAAGAAGAGAGTAAATGAGTGAGAGTGAATGAGTGAGAGAGTGAGTGAATGAAAGAGTGAGAGTAAATAACAGAGTGAGAGAGTGAAATAGTAAATGAGAGAGTGAGAGAGAATGAGTGTGTGAATGTGAGGTCAAAAGTATGTGGACACCTGATCATAAGCTGGTCGAAATCCCATCCTACTTTAACCATTATAAATGTGTCCTGTTCTTTGCAGCTTTACCAGTCTCCACTCCTCTGGAAAGACTTTCCACAGGATTTGTGAGGTCAGAAGCTCTGGCTCTCAGTCATCATTCCAGTTCATGTCAATGATGTTTAACAGTTCAGGTC
>NC_086003.1:332500-365000 GCF_030014385.1 Trichomycterus rosablanca
GATTATGTGAGTGTGTGTGATTATGTGTGTGTGTGAGTGTGTGATTATGTGAGTGTGTGTGTGATTATGTGAGAGTGTATGTGTGATTATGTGAGTGTGTGTGTGTGTGTGTGTGTGTGTGATTGTGTGAGTGATTATGTGAGTGTGTGTGTGATTATGTGAGTGTGTGTGTGTGTGTGTGTGATTATGTGAGCGTGTGTGTGTGATTATGTGAGTGTGTGTGTGTGTGTGTGTGTGATTGTGTGAGTGTGTGTGTAAGTGTGTGAGTGAGTGTGTGTGTGTGTGTGAGTGAGTGTGTGTGTGAGTGTGTGTGTGTGTGTGTGTGTGTGTGTGTGTGTGTGATTGTGTGAGTGTGTGTGTAAGTGTGTGAGTGAGTGTGTGTGTGTGTGAGTGTGTGTGTGTGTGTGTGTGTGTGTGTGTGTGTGTGTGTGTGTGTGTGTGTGTGAGTGTGTGTGTGTTTGTGATGTACAAATAAAATGAAATATAAACTGTCTGTCATAAAGTCGCAGCTTTCCTATCACACACACACACACACACACACACACACACACGCACGCACACACACACACACACACACGCACGCGGTCGCGCGCACACACGGACGCGCACACACGCGCACGCAGCAGCAGCAGCAGCAGCATCCGCGCTGTCCCGGCGGAGCAGCTCGAGCATCACTGGGCAGCGACATCAGCGGCACCGCGGAGCGGCTTTATACCGGGGAACCGGCGGCACGTGTGTGACTGCGCAGATCAGACCTTCATCATCATCATCATCATCTGTACCACCTCCTTCATCATCCTCAGCATCCTCATCCTCAGCATCCTCAGCACCAGCGGCTTCTCATCGCGGAGTTGAGCTGCACCTCACATCTCAGAGGATCTGTTTCACCATCTGAAAAGCCGTCAAATCGTTCCGGACACGAACTGCGGTCAGATGTGAGTACGCGCACCGTCTGTACCGATTAACCGGGTCTGTGCTGCTTTTGTTTGAATAATGATACACGATAAAATAGGAACACAACTGCAGGACTTCGTGCCGCGCGTCCTAAACGCACGAGCGCTGCGTCTTTCCTAATAGATGTCATTACTGGGAGCGGATCTTTATCTCTGATCGCTGTGCAATGCACGCTCCGCTCACGCTGTAGGTTTTTCGGGCGCGGGTGCAGCCCCCCTCCAGGTATGTTCGAGTCCCCCCTCACGCGACACCACACACACACACACACACACACACACACACACACAGGTGCTTCTTTAATTCGTGCCAACTTGACGGCTGCGCGGCTTTCGAGGACGCCCGACGGTTGCGCTCCTTTTTTCCGCGCGTTTCTCGTGATTTTTTTCGGCAGGGCATGACATAATCACACGGTTAAATCATGCGTGATCGTGCGTGATCGGGAGGGTTCGTGCGTGATCGGGAGGGATCGGTGTGCTGTTTAATCCCACGTTAACGCGCCCGTGTGCAGGATGCGTCCTCTTTTAGCGCATTCGCTATTCCAGCAGCGTGCAGGTCATTTCTTGTTTTCTATTCCGTGTGTGTGTGTGTGTGTGTGTGTGTGTGTGTGTGTGTGTGTGTTTGCAGTGACTCCATCGTTTTTGGCACTGCAGTCACTCGCACTGCCATGCCTCCTCTTGATATGGGAATAACCCAAGCAAAGCTGGCATGGTCCTCATGTTCCTCATGTTCTGCATGATGTTCTGCATGATGTTCTATCCCAAATGGGAAGGTGTGTGTGTGTGTGTGTGTGTGTGTGTGTGTTTAATCCCTAACCTGCTAGAACGATAGAGGGAAATGAATGTGCATGCAAATGGTGGTCTCAGTGCCATGTTTGGGTTTAAAATGACTTCATGTGCCAGCGCCGCTGCTGCTGACTGTGACATGTGCAGCATCTCATTACTATATATAGCATTTTACCCGCTGTGTGCCAGAGCCAGGATGACTATGGTGCCAGGGTGCCAGCCTGACATACGTCTCAAAACAGCGCTGCACCCATCACAGCTCTTTATTCTTAGAACCCAACAGAACTTCGACGTCCTCATTATTGTTGGGACATTTGGGCATATGGAACATCATGTTATAGGGCACTGGGCACACAGGGCATGTGGAGCTGGCATTAAAAAACAAATATAGCACAAGCACGATACAAAATATACCCAGTGTGTGTCAGGTTCAGCATTAATGATTAAATAAAGGAACAGAATTCATATTTATCACATGATTAATGTTTTGCTCTTTATTTAAAGGTTATTGTTTATAATGTTTACATTCAGCTCCGCACGTCCAGTGTGGTCCAGATAATTCAGCTGAATGTACAGGTTCATGACGTGTGGATTCAGGACGGTGTTGTGTAGGCCTGACGTGCAATTAATTCTATTAACAATTCTACAGAGACTTTTATTATGTAAACGACTTTACTGTGTTTCTTTATATTACATTGATGTACCTGCTGTTATTGGGACACGTCCGGTATTTAAATAATTGATGGTAGACGCCAAAATAATGTGAAAACCCTTACCAGAAAGCTGCTGTCCACATACTTTTGTCTTCATACTGACACACCGACCGTCATCATACCGACACGCCAACCGTCTTCATACCGACACACGACCGTCTTCATACCGACAAACCGATCGTCTTCATACCGACACACGACCGTCTTCATACCGACACGCCAACCGACCGTCTTCATACCGACACGCCGACCGTCTTCATACCGACACACCGACCGTCTTCATACCGACACACTGACCGTCTTCATACTGACACATCGACCGACCGTCCTCATACCGACACACCGACCGTCCTCATACTGACACACCGACCGACTGTCTTCATACCGACACACCGACCGTCCTCATACCGACACACCGACCGACTGTCTTCATACCGACACACCGACCGTCCTCATACCGACACACCGACCGTCTTCATACCGACACACTGACCGTCTTCATACTGACACACCGACCGACTGTCTTCATACCGACACACCGACCGTCCTCATACCGACACACCGACCGTCCTCATACCGACACACCGACCGACTGTCTTCATACCGACACACCGACCGTCCTCATACCGACACACCGACCGACTGTCTTCATACCGACACACCGACCGTCCTCATACCGACACACCGACCGTCTTTATACAGACACACCGACCGTCCTCATACCGACACACCAACCGTCTTTATACAGACACACCGACTGACTTTTCATGGTATTATGCACTGCTATTGACCAGCCAGGCTTCTACACAGACATGATTGGCTATATTTGGGGGACTGATGCCCTGGGATGCACTGGTGCCCTGTTCTGGGTTCCTACTTTACGCTCCAGTGTTTCCCAGTGGAACCAGACCAGACGGTTAAACGATATTATTAATGATATTTATTAACGTTATGTAATAAACATTATTGAGTTTATTATGGTATAAACTGTGTTACTGGTTTGGGTGGAGAGATGCCGACCCGTCATTCAGTACTGGAACATTAGAATGATTTAGTGGTATAATGGGACGACTGGAAATACAGCAACACGTTTATGACAAGGTCATTATTTTATCAGGACCAGAGTAAATAAATTATCATACGCTCACACACATACACATACACACACACACACACACACACACACTCTCTCTCTCTCTCACACACACACACACACACACATGTACAGTGTATCACAAAAGTGAGTACACCCCTCACATTTCTGCAAATATTTCATTATATCTTTTCATGGGACAACACTATAGACATGAAACTTGGATATAATTTAGAGTAGTCAGTGTACAGCTTGTATAGCAGTGTAGATTTACTGTCTTCTGAAAATAACTCAACACACAGCCATTAATGTCTAAATATCTGGCAACATAAGTGAGTACACCCCACAGTGAACATGTCCAAATTGTGCCCAAATGTGTCGTTGTCCCTCCCTGGTGTCATGTGTCAAGGTCCCAGGTGTAAATGAGGAGCAGGGCTGTTAAATTTGGTGTTTTGGGTACAATTCTCTCATACTGGCCACTGGATATTCAACATGGCACCTCATGGCAAAGAACTCTCTGAGGATGTGAGAAATAGAATTGTTGCTCTCCACAAAGATGGCCTGGGCTATAAGAAGATTGCTAACACCCTGAAACTGAGCTACAGCATGGTGGCCAAGGTCATACAGCGGTTTTCCAGGACAGGTTCCACTCGGAACAGGCTTCGCCAGGGTCGACCAAAGAAGTTGAGTCCACGTGTTCGGCGTCATATCCAGAGGTTGGCTTTAAAAAATAGACACATGAGTGCTGCCAGCATTGCTGCAGAGGTTGAAGACGTGGGAGGTCAGCCTGTCAGTGCTCAGACCATACGCCGCACACTGCATCAACTCGGTCTGCATGGTCGTCATCCCAGAAGGAAGCTGACGCACAAGAAAGCCAGCAAACAGTTTGCTGAAAACAAGCAGTCCAAGAACATGGATTACTGGAATGCCCTGTGGTCTGACGAGACCAAGATAAACTTGTTTGGCTCAGATGGTGTCCAGCATGTGTGGCGGCGCCCTGGTGAGAAGTACCAAGACAACTGTATCTTGCCTACAGTCAAGCATGGTGGTGGTAGCATCATGGTCTTGGGCTGCATGAGTGTTGCTGGCACTGGGGAGCTGCAGTTCATTGAGGGAAACATGAATTCCAACATGTACTGTGAAATTCTGAAACAGAGCATGATCCCCTCCCTTCGAAAACTGGGCCTCATGGCAGTTTTCCAACAGGATAACGACCCCAAACACAACCTCCAAGATGACAACTGCCTTGCTGAGGAAGCTGAAGGTAAAGGTGATGGACTAAACCCAATTGAGCACCTGTGGCGCATCCTCAAGTGGAAGGTGGAGGAGTTCAAGGTGTCTAACATCCACCAGCTCTGTGATGTCATCATGGAGGAGTGGAAGAGGATTCCAGTAGCAACCTGTGCAGCTCTGGTGAATTCCATGCCCAGGAGGGTTAAGGCAGTGCTGGATAATAATGGTGGTCACACAAATATTGACACTTTGGGCACAATTTGGACATGTTCACTGTGGGGTGTACTCACTTATGTTGCAGCTATTTAGACATTAATGGCTGTGTGTTGAGTTATTTTCAGAAGACAGTAAATCTACACTGCTATACAAGTTGTACACTGACTACTCTAACTTATATCCAAGTTTTATTTCTATAGTGTTGTCCCATGAAAAGATATAATAAAATATTTGCAGAAATGTGAGGTGTGTACTCACTTTTGTGATACACTGTATATACACATTGCGCATACATACACATACACAACATTAAAACCACCTCCTTGTTTCTACACTCACTGTCCATTTTATCAGCTCCACTTACCATATAGAAGCACTTTGTAGTTCTACAATTACTGACTGTAGTCCATCTGTTTCTCTACATGCTTTGTTACCCCCTTTCATGCTGTTCTTCAATGGTCAGGACCCCCACAGAGCAGGTATTATTTAGGTGGTGGATCATTCTCAGCACTGCAGTGACACTGACATGGTGCTGGTGTGTTAGTGTGTGTTGTGCTGGTATGAGTGGATCAGACACAGCAGCGCTGCTGCAGTTTTTAAACACCTCACTGTCACTGCTGGACTGAGAATCGTCCACCAACCAAAAATATCCAGCCAACAGCGCCCCGTGGGCAGTGTCCTGTGACCACTGATGAAGGTCTAGAAGATGAGCGACTCAAACAGCAGCAATAGATGAGCGATCGTCTCTGACTTTACATCTACAAGGTGGACCGACTAGGTAGGAGTGTCTAATAGAGTGGACAGTGAGTGGACACGGTGTTTAAAAACTCCAGCAGCGCTGCTGTGTCTGATCCACTCATACCAGCACAACACACACTAACACACCAGCACCATGTCAGTGTCACTGCAGTGCTGAGAATCATCCACCACCTAAATAATACCTGCTCTGTGGGGGTCCTGTGGGGGTCCTGACCATTGAAGAACAGGGTGAAAACAGTACGTAAAGAAACAGATGGACTACAGTCAGTAATTGTAGAACTACAAAGTGCTTCTATATGGTAAGTGGAGCTGATAACATGGAGAGTGGTTTTAATGTTATGGCTGATCAGTGTGTATATATAGAACAATAACTCACCAGATAACGTAGTATTCATTTATTCATTGTCTATTTTACCAGCGCTTTATTCTGGTCAGGGTCACAGTGGGTCTGATTCATTGGGCAAAAGGTAGAAAACACCCCAGACAGGTTGCTAGTGCATCACAGGACACACACACACACACACACACTTTGAGTAATTCCTAATATATTCATGTGGGACTGTGGGAGGAAACCGGAGCACTCGGAGGAAACCCACACAGACACGGGGAGAACATACAAAACTCTGCACAGAAAAGACGCAGACCGCTCCACCTGGGAATCGAACCCAGGACCTTCTTGCTGTGAGGCGACAGTGCTACCCACCGAGCCACAAAAAAAACGAATGTTCAAGGATGAAGAAACGTTGAGGAGAAAATGATGACGTTCTAATGTGTGTAATATTTCACTTGATGCAGCACTGTGGGTTAGTTTTGACTGGTTACTCTAGTTAGCGGGTGAGTTAAACTCCTTCAGAAGGGTTTGATGCGTCTGATCCGTTTGTTTGTGTTTTATTGTTTAGCGGTGACCCGTCCGACTGGAACCATGTGGGCTCGACTGGGAGCGGCCTGGATCTGGACCTACATACTACTGGTGCACGTCTGGGCTCAAAGGTACGAAACTCTACACAATTCTACACAATTCTACACAATTCTACATGTTTCTACACAATTCTACATGTTTCTATACAATTCTACATGTTTCTACATGTTTCTACACAATTCTACATGTTTCTACACAATTCTACATGTTTCTACACAATTCTACATGTTTCTACATGTTTCTACGTTTCTACACAATTCTACATGTTTCTACACAATTTTACATGATTCTACACAATTCTACATGTTTCTACACAATTCTACATGTTTCTACATGTTTCTATGGATTTTGTAAGTGATTATATGTGTTTCTATGTTTCTACATGTTTATATGTGTTTTTCTACGCCTTCTCCATGTGCTATCTGTTTCTATAGATTTCTATAGGATTCTACATATTTCTACATATTTATAAGTGTTTGTACATGTTTCTATGTAATTCTATGTGATTCTACACATTTCTACGACTTCCCATATGAGTCTACTTGTGCTATATTTTCCCTCATATTTCTATGTGATTCTACACGTTTCTACATGATTTTGTGTTTCTACATTTTGATGCTTTTCTACGTATTACGTATTCTACGTATTTCTACACACATTCTACAACTTTCCACATGATTCTTTGAGTGCTGTATGTTTTCATGTATTTCTATGTGAGACTACGTGGTTCTACATAATTGTACATGATTTAACACGTGTTTGCACACGTTTTTACGTTTCTATGTGTTTATACGTAATTCTACGTGTTCCTACGTGGTTTGACATTTCTATGCGTTTCTACGTGTTTCTACACGTTTATACGTAATTCTACGTGTTTCTATGCGTTTTTATATGTTTATACATAACTCTACACGTTTCTCCGCGGTTCTCTGTGTGTTCATGATTTATTTACGTGCTTTTTTGGC
This sequence comes from Trichomycterus rosablanca, assembly GCF_030014385.1. NCBI lineage: Eukaryota > Metazoa > Chordata > Actinopteri > Siluriformes > Trichomycteridae > Trichomycterus > Trichomycterus rosablanca. The sequence continues at coordinate 340,135 of NC_086003.1, forward strand.
GTGACCCGCTGCAGATGTGCGCTCATAACCTAAACGAGCTTTAATCCGAGAATCGTCTCTAATCTTCTCTAAGCAGCAGATTCTCTGGTGGTTTCTGCGTTTGCAGTAAAAGAACGGCCGGCGCGGCAGGATTAAAGAAGCGTCCGGACGGGACGGCGGCGTTCGCATTGATTCGGCGGTTGATTTTAATGCAGTAGGTGAATCGGAACTGAAACTGAGGCTGGAGTTCAGGAGCACTTAAAAGTTGGAGCGATCGATAATGTGATGTTGTGTTGAGGAAGGCGAGTAAACAGCAGCCGGCGTGATCCAATTAGCGCCCGCCATCATAAAGACGCTGGAAAATTATCCTAGCAGAGAAGAGACGCAACTTAAAGGTGAAGGTTCGATTCTGCAGCCGGGAACCGTGACGGAACAGCATCTCTGGGGGGGTAGAGCCGGGATTCAAACCCACAGCCTTCTGATTGATAGCTCAAAGCTATACCTGCTAGTCTCCCACTGTCCAGACCTGGATGAGATTAGAGGCACAAATTCCCACACACAGACACACTGCAAAGTTCTGTGAGAAGCCTGAAAGGATCACATTCATGGTAACAGCGTTTGTTTTTGAAATGGAATGTCCAACATGCTCACGCTCAGGTGTCCAAATACTTTAGACTGTATAGTGCAGCCTTTGATGAACAGTTTGATGCTGAGGTTGATTGCTGGGGCAGTTTGGAACTGGTAGTCCAGGTCTGAGCATGCTGAATTGGACTGAGCTTTAATGACGGGCCGTTTTACAGTCAGTGATTGTCGGAGAATAAATGGTTGCTGCTGTGGGGTTCTGTGCTGGTCAGTAGCGGGCGTGGCAGTAAGAATGTGGCTCATCATTAGAAGGTCTCATCTAATGTATAGAAATGTTAAATAAATTCGTTTTACATTCCGGTGTTTCTGGACGGCTGATCTGAATCATAATTGAACGCTCGGGTTGTTTCCTCTCGCCCCTGACCCGGTGGGCGTCGGCGTTTATGGTGACGCGGCTGACCGGCGAGGACATTTAGGTTTCAGAAGAGCTGCTGTAATGGAATGAGAGGTCGTGGCACCGCGGACGCGTCGGTCTGCAGTAATGGACCAGGAAAAAAATTAAGTGGTGCAGAAATACTCGGGACAAGAAATGCAAAGTGGGATTCAATCCAATAAACTTCTGGGTTTATAACGCTGCCGAAAACAAGAGGAATTTACTAAAGCTGTAGCTAATCGTGCAAACTAGGGTTACAGTTCACCACTGAACCAAAGTTCAGTTAAAAAAATCTATTTATTAATGAATGATCACCAAAAGTATTTGGACGCCCGACTATGAGCTTGTTGAGTGACCTCTACATCAGGGTCTACAGCAACACCACACATCTTACTCTCTCTACACAAGATGTAACATAAAGCCTCCACAAGGGGGCGTTTGTGTACAGATTAGTATTATTCTTCTCTGTGACCCATATTATTTTGTTTGAAAAACCCTGCACTCAAGCTGTTCCAGAAAAGTAAGGCCTGTTATAGCTGCAAAGGGGATCAACAGCACATTAGTGTTTAGAATGTGAGGTCTGATATGAGGCGTATGGGGGTGTCCACATTGTTTTGGTCGCTGGTTTGGGTAGCGCCGGGCTCAGTGTTCTGCTGCGAGGCACCGACGCGGTTCTGATGACCTGTACACGGGGGCGCTGTATAATCTTTTTATAGCCTATCCTCCGACCCTCATTCCACCATCCTGCCCCCCTCGTGCGCTCCTCTGAGGTGTGTCCTGTACCTGCTGCACCTTTACGGGTTCAAATCCTTAAAACATTATAATTATAATCCTGCCCAGCGGTCAGAGGGGGTTTTTATTTACCCGCGGCCTCGAGTGACTCTTTCACCATGCTGCTGGGAGTGTGTGTGTGTGTGTGTGTGTGTGTGTGTGTGTGTACATATTTGATCTGATTGTTTTAGTTCCGATGGTGTTGCAGATCCTTCAGACTCAGATTCAGATTCTTCCTCAGTTCTGCCCATGATTCAGTTTCTGTATTTTACTTTAGTTTAAATTTGGTGTCTCGTTGCTCTTCTAATTCTGATTCAAATTCTTACTTTGATTCCGAGTCTGATTCAGATCCTAAATCTAAATCATCAGATTATTACTCTGACTCTGATTCTGACTCTGATTCAGATTGACTCTGATTGTAATTCTAACTCTAATTCTGACTCTGATTCTGACTCTGATTTTGACTCTGGTTGTAATTCTGACTGATTCTGACTCTAATTCTGATTCTGACTCTGACTCTAATTCTTACTCTGATTCATATTTTGACTCTGATTGTAATTCTGACTCTGATTCTGACTCTGATTCTGACTCTAAATCTAATTCTAATTCTGATTTTGACTCTGATGACTCCTGCCACTGTTTGGTAGAACTTTGACCCCCCTGGGTTGTAGGGGAACTGCTGGGATGAACCGGACAGGGTGAATCTGGTTCATTCTCAGTTGGTGATTGTAATTACTCTCACGTGCTTTTATGTGCACAGTGGTTTTTTAAACCTATTTTTTGCCCAAACCCACAGCGCTGGATTTCTCTCAGCTTTGCTGCATCATGAACTTTTCCACTCTGTGTTGCTACCAGTTCCAGTTGAAACCTTGCACTTTAACATGTTCTCACAGGGGAGTGGTTTCATTCTCACATACTTAATGTTTCTTTTTTTTATTATCAGTTCTAATCAGAACGGATCAGACGAGCAGAAGGACAACACCACCGTCTTCACCCGAATCCTCGACAGTTTACTGGATGGATACGATAATCGTCTCAGACCAGGACTGGGAGGTACAAACACTCACACCGTCCAGATAGTGTACAGAGAAAATATTAATATACTAGTACAATAATAATAATGATATAACATCATGATTAAAAGTTATAAAAATAACAACAAAACAGTATTGATAATAGTGATAATAAAAATATGATTATTATTATGATTATAGTATTAATAGTATTGTTAATACTATTATTATTACTAGCATTATTATTATTCTTATTTATTATTATTATTATATTATTATTATTAATATTGATATTATTATTACAGTAGTAGTATTGTTATAATTATTATTATTTTAATTATAGTATTAGTATCATTGTTACTATTGTTATTATTATTAATATTATTATTATGACAGTAGTAGTAGATCAGATTAGATGAGATAGCTCCTCTTAATTAATATTTATATTGTTAATGTTATTGCTATTATTGTTACAGTACTATTATTATTATAGTATTATTGTTTGTTATTATTATTATTAGTAGTAGTATTATATTATTATTATTAGTATTAGTATTATTATTATTACAGTAGTAGATCAGATTAGATGAGATAGCTCCTCTTAATTAATATTTATATTGTTAATGTTATTGCTATTATTGTTACAGTACTATTATTATTATTATTTTATTATTATTATTATTATTATAGTATTATTGTTACAGTACTTTTTATTGTTTTATTATTATTATTATTTTATTATTATTATTATCATTATTATTATTATTAATATTATTGTTATTATTATATAATTTTTATTATTATTATTATTATTATTATTATATTATTATTATTATTATTATTATTATTATTACAGTAGTAGATGAGATGAGATGAGACAGCTCCTCTTGATTAATAATAATAATATTATGTGGTTAGCCGCGGCGATGGTCAGGATGTAGCTGAGAGCGGGAGAGCGTAACCGTAACCGGCGGATTGTTTTGTTCCACCAGAGCGCGTGACGGAGGTGAAGACGGACATTTTTGTGACGAGTATCGGGCCGGTCTCTGATCACGACATGGTACGTCTGCTTCTCCTAAATGTTGCCCCTGTTCTGCAGAGTCAGGAGCGCTGCTGTCACCCCGACCGGCGCTGTTCTGCTCCACAGTAACACTGTTAGAACAGCTACAGGATACACACTGCTGAGATAAAGTATTCAACCCCCCCGTCTCATCACTCCTCATACTGCACATCAGTCACACTGAAGGCGCTTACATTATTAGATTACACACACACACACACACACACACACGTATACACACACACACATACAGACACATACAGACACACTCACAGCTGGAGGTTAAAGGTGGTGAAACATCTGGGACGCGACCTTTTATCCCTCCATGTTTCTACATCAGTGCTTTATTATTCATCCATCACACACAGCTGCTCTCTCACACCCATCATACACCTCTGCATTCCTATATATTAAATAGTAGGCTTGCAATTTTTCAGCAGTTTGGGGAAGGACCTGTACTCTCATTTTTCTCTCATAAAGACATAATATAGAGGAACTTCAGTGACATGCTCAAGTGTCCTTAATACTATTTTACACCATTTGGATGAATCGGAATGCCGACTGTGAGCCAGGCCTCTTTATCTTTCTTATTCTGCATATTGTGGGGGGTTAGAGTTCTCCAGAATCACTGGACACAATGTCAGTCCATCACAGACCCCCTTTCCCAAGATATAGCCAATCGTGTCTGTATGTAGACGCTCGGCTGGCTGATAGCACCACGATCTCTTGATGCATGCTCAATAATCCAGGTACACAAGTCCACAGAGTTGAATCTGTTCATCTGGACACAAGTTTGTTGTAGAGAAACGTTTCGTCACTCATCCAAGTGACTTCTTCAGTCTGAGCTGGTGGTGAATACCCCAACCTTATATGCAGTTAATTTGCATAGTGACCGATCACCGCCCACTGCATAACAATGGCACCACGATGTTTACATTTCCCAACATCACTGCTGCAACTGCACCAGTGTCGTGGTCGAGTGATTTCGGTGTGACGTGGTCTGGGTTTGTTTTCTCAGGAGTACACCATCGACGTGTTCTTCAGGCAGAGCTGGAAGGACGAGCGTCTGAAGTTTAAGGGCCCGATGGCGATTCTGCGTCTCAATAATCTGATGGCCAGTAAGATCTGGACCCCCGACACCTTCTTCCACAACGGCAAGAAATCTGTGGCGCACAACATGACCATGCCCAACAAACTGCTGCGCATCACCGAGGAGGGAACGCTGCTCTACACCATGAGGTAACCAACATCACCGCCATAATCGTTACATCGTTACACAATCGTTACTCACTGGTGGATGGAGTAGCTGGAGGATTTGGTTTGTACCCGTGTGTTCCGTGTTCCTGCTCTGTGCTGTCGCCGGTCTCTTCTCAGTATTACCAGAAATCCAGAGTTACGTTTACATGAAAGTAAGAAGGGCGTGGCCACTGCTCTGGACCGTAAACACCTCGCGGCTCTGGAGCGTAAACATCCCGCGGCGGTATATAAGTGCAGCGTGAGGTCGGGGTGTAAAGCCGAATGATCAGCTTGTTTATTAGCAGATTAAAGGAACAACGTCATATTTGTGTCAAACTGAAGATCAATTTTGGCGAGATGCCGTGTGTGTGTGTGTGTGCGAGTGTGTATGTGTGTGTGTGTGTGCGAGTGTGTATGTGTGTGAGTGTGTGTGTGTGAGTGTGTATGTGTGTGTGTGTGAGTGTGTGTGTGTGTGAGTGTGTGTGTGTGTGTGTGTGTGCGTGTGAGTGTGTGTGTGTGTGTGAGTGTGTGTGTGTGTGTGAGTGTGTGTGAGTGTGTGTGTGTGCGTGTGAGTGTGTGTGAGTGTGAGTGTGTGAGTGTGTGTGTGTGTGTGTGTGTGTGTTATCGTGTTATCACCTCCTGTGCTAGCTCTCTCGCTCATTTCCGTTTGCTCTGCGCCCCTCAGACTGACGGTGAGAGCCGAGTGCCCCATGCACCTCGAGGACTTCCCTATGGATGCCCACGCCTGCCCCCTGAAATTCGGCAGCTGTGAGTAACACTCTCGCTCACTCACTCGCTCACTCACTCGCTCACTCACTCGCTCACTCACTCGCTCACTCACTCGCTCGCTCTCTCTCTTAGATTCAGGCCTGTTTAGATTATCACCAAAATCGTTTAATTAACACCCGTTTTACGCCTCATATGCCGAGGTGATAACATGGATGGCACCGTGGGTGCAGTTTTATTGGTGCAGCAAACATCCAGGGACCCAAATAATCTTCGGATGCCGCCTGTCTGGTTTTCTTCTCTGCCTGTTGGCATGTTTCTGGTTCCAGTGCCCGGAGCTACATGATGGGGACACGGTGTGGACAATTTTAGGGTCTGAAGAGACAAGGTGTGGATGGTTCTAGTGCCTCAAGGTACATGATGGGGACGGTTCTGGTTCTAGAGGTGCATGATGAAGATAGTTCTGGACTTGAAGGGACACAGTGTAGACAGTTCTGGGTCTAAAAAGGACACAGTGTGGTCAGGGTCTGAAAAAACAGAGTGTGGACAGTTTTAGGGTCTGGCGGTACGTGATGGGGACAGTTCTGAGCTTGAAAGGACAAGATGTGGACAGTTCTGGGTCTGAAGGGACACGGTGTGGATGGTTCTGGTCCTAAAGGGACACGGTGTGGACGGTTCTGGGTCTAAATTGACATGATGGGGACTGTTCTGGGTCTTAAAATAAAAAGGTGTGGACAGTTTTAAAGCCTGAGGGACAAGGTGGGGCCAGTTTTAGGGTCTAAAAGGACAAGGTATGGATGGTCTGAAGAGTCTGAAGAGACATGATGAGGATGCTTCTGGGTCTGAGGGGACACGATGTGGACAGTTTTAGAGCTTGAAGGGACATGTGTGGACAGTTTTGGGTCTGAATTGACATGATGGGGACAGTTCTGGGACTGAAGGTTCATGACAAGGACAGTTTTAAGGCCTGACAAAACAAGGTGTGGACAGTTCTGGGTCTGGAGGGACAAGGTGTGGACAGTTTTAGGGCCTAGGCGTGGATGGTTCTGGGTCTGGAGGGACACGATGGTCACAGTTCTGATCCTGGAGGGACACGGTGTGGACCGTTTAAGACCCTGGAGGTAGATGATGTGATGTTTTACTGGATTCAGACTGTCAGGTCACGTCTTAGTGGTGAGGCCTCAGCTCTGTCTCCTGAGGATATACAACCACTGATAGTGTTGTCGCCTGCAGGCAGGTCATCACGACCACAAAACCACCAGCTGATCCAGCTGAGTCACTCTGAAACCCCTCTGTGATGTTAAAATCATTTTCAGGACCAAGTACCAGGTTCTTAACCTTTTAAAAACGTGCCGGTGCGTCTGACGTGTGTTCAGAGCGTCTCAGCGTCTCTACTGAGGAACTGTGATGAGATGCACCAGGACAGGAGCCTGTGCAGGACGTCAGCACCACACACCTTTATTTAGATACAAGAACAATGTTAGTTCAGCTCAGCTGTGTTACAGTCAGGACCAGGACAAAGACCAGGACAAAGACCAGGACTCAAGATCAGGACCAGATCAAAATCCGTACTAACAAAACCCGAGAGTCTCCAAGATTTTAAACGACTAAGACTAAGATAAGAAAGAAACTCAATACAATAGAGACCAACACAAGACCAAGACTTCCATCAACCTGGAGCAAGACAGGGTCCAGAACAAGATCCATCCCGACTAAGACCAAGACGTTTAATCCACTAGATCCATCCCGACTAAGACCAAGATAGACCAAGATCCTCAAAACCTGAACAACACCAAATAAGATTAATATCAGAACAATCAGGACCAACCAAGACCAAGACTTCCTTTACTCTTTAAGATCAGGACAAGACCACGAGACTTCAGCTGCTCAACAGTCCGTGCTCGTCGTCGTCTGATTCTTCTCTTCATGATGCAGACAGATCTAGACTGCAGGCAGGCCGCTCAAGCACACACGCTCTGTGTTTACAAAGAGCGTCCAGAATTAGGCGTGGCATCGCCTTGCTGAAATAATCAATGACTTCCTGGACTGATATTTCTACAGATAACTTGAATCTTTCCACAATATTATGAACAGTAGACGTGAAAGATCTTTATTAGTTGTGTTCTTGCATTAAGAAATGATCTATTAGAACTGATCAACATTTCTCAGTGATTCAGGGCTGTTGGTAGCTCAGCGGTTACTCGCAGCTTAGAGTGTGCGCTAATGCTAATGCTAATGCTAATGCTAATGCTAACAGCAGGCTCAAGTTCTCAGTGTGGTGTTGTGTGTTGTGCTAACAGACGCCTACACCCGCGCTGAGGTTGTGTACGTGTGGACCAGGGGCGCCGCCCAGTCGGTGGTGGTAGCTGAAGATGGATCCCGACTCAATCAGTACGACCTGCTGGGGCAGACGGTGGATTCGGGCGTCGTCCAGTCCAGCACCGGTACGTCCTGGTGACACACACACACACACACACACACCGAGACTCATCCCATCGACTCTCTGCAATATTTATCAGTGTGAGAGTGAGGGATGGATCCCTCAGGGCCGATAGACGAGTATCGACTGGGTGTCGGACGACTGTTTTCATTACCAGTCGATGAGAACCGGATTTGTGGTGAGAATCACCGCGCTCAATTAATCTGAGCTCGTTACGTCCGTCCGCGCTAACGAACCCCGCGGGGAGCATCCTGAGACGCTGCACTGTACGGCCAGGAGGACGTGAAAACCCTGGGATGATCCAGATCCAAAACCACCGGCAGTTTATGCTATCACCACATATCACCGCGCCCCCACAAAGATCTGGTTTAATGAGGCCGATTCGGCGGCAGAACTCCAGCGGTCTGCACAGACTCCTGACTGTGGTTTTAGATGTTCTGTGGGGACAAAGTAGTTCTACCACAGAAAGTAGTTCCAATAAAGAAAGTAGTTCCACCACAGAAAGTAGTTCCACCACAAAATGTAGTTCCACCAGAGAAAGCAGATCCATTACAGAAAGCAGTTCCACCAGATAAAGTGCTTCCACCAGATAAAGTAGTTCCATTACAGAAAGTAGTTCCACCACAGAAAGTAGTTCCACCACAAAAAGTAGTTCCACCAGAGAAAGCAGATCCATTACAGAAAGTAGTTCCACCAGAGAAAGTAGTTCCACCAGAGAAAGCAGATCCATTACAGAAAGTATTTCCAAAAAAGGAAGTAGTTCCACCACAGAACACCCAGAACCACGTCAGTTTCCACTATTCTGGAAAGCCTGTGTGGCTGTGTGCAGTCGCTGTTCTAATTCATCTGTAGGGTGTTTACTGTGCAGGTCAGGGGTCGTTGTTGCTCCTGGAGGTTTCCGCTCCACACTAACAGGACTGACCGGAGCAGATCTAGTACAGCAGGACCGTTTTGACTCTCTCTCACGTTTTCTCTCTCCGTCCATCCTTCGTCTCTAGGCGAGTACGTCGTCATGACGACACACTTCCACCTGAAGAGGAAGATCGGATATTTCGTTATCCAGACGTACCTGCCGTGCATCATGACCGTCATCCTGTCACAGGTCTCGTTCTGGCTCAACCGCGAGTCTGTCCCTGCCAGGACCGTGTTCGGTGAGTCCCAAATATATCAATACACGCCACACGTACACAGAAAGTAGTTCCACTAAAGAAACTAGTTCCACTAGAGAAAGTAGTTCCACCACAGACTATTATTCTGCCACAGAAAATAGTTCCACCACAGACCAAGTAGTTCTAAGTCAGAAGGTAGTTCCAGTGAAAAAGTAATTCCAACAGATTAAGTAGTTCCACTATAGAAAATTCTTCCACCAGAAGAAAGTAGTTCCACCACAAGTGGCTTGTTGCTAAGTAACAAAGTAAGTAAATTTGGTTGCAGTTTAATAATAACACTCACACACACTCACACTCTCTCTCACACACACTCACACACACTCTCTCACACACACACACACACACTCACACTCTCTCTCACACACACTCACACACACTCTCTCTCACACACACACTCTCACACACTCCCACACACACACACACTCACACACTAGCTGAATGAAGAGGAATATTTAGAAATGCTCCTCTGTAGCAGATGTAGGGATATGGGGGGCAGGCGTGGGTGTGAAGCGGAGCGTCTGAATCCTGTCATCATGTCTGTAAACTTCTGTCAGGACTGACGGGCGAGAGGATCAGAGCGGCGTGATTAACACCTTCTATTCCTGACCGTAACCAAGAGTTTATACAGAACCTAACACACCGTCAGCCGAGGGGCGGAACAGGTGGAAATATCCCTGAGCCAAGGGTTCCACAAGGATTCGGAACTTTAACACCTATATAACAGCGCCAGTAATAATCCAGTCAGTCAGGAGCACAATGTATATTATTATATACAGACAGGTGGAAGGTCCAGACCAGGAATCTGAGGCTACAGTGGACACAGGTTCACCCACACTGGACTGTTCATGCTGGTACCTGTGCTGATGAGCTGCAGTGAGTGGACAGTAGGTTCAGAATTCGGCATAAACAGCAAGTTCTGGTCTGACAGGAGAGAAACTGCAAACCGCCTGCAAACCACCTGCAAACTGAATTGAATTTTAATCTAATTTAAATTATTTTTTTGCCTCTTTAGAAGAAAATCTCGTGGCTCTTTGACCTTCACCCACGTTTCTCAAAACTTCAGCTTGGATTAGTTGTATGTGATTAGCATGACGCAGCGACGGCGCTCAGCTTGTATCACGACTCTGTACATTCAGTACGTGAACGCCTCACCTTGTTCCGCGTGTAGTGCGAGCGGTCGATCATTCCAGCCGCCGCTAAGCTAACGGGCGCTGACAGGAAGTAGATATCGGCCATGTTCATATTTTACTTCTAATTTCCCGTCTCTGTTCTGAGTGACGTTAATGAGAAGTGATTCGGTTTAACATTAAACTCGCCGCTTTCGTTTTAAACCCCAAATCTGATCAATCAGCCAGGACACGACAGGGCGCTAAAGCACCGCGCCGGGGAGGCCATGACAGGAGGGGGAAGTCTAATCAAAATAGAAATAAAATAGAATTAAAACCGGAACAAAAACACAGTGTTTCATGTTTAGCATCCAGAGGAAAATCACACACTTCAAGATCAAAGCCAGGATTCCAAAACCTGCTCTACATGGTCAAAAGTATTGGGCCTAATAATGCAATATAAAGGAACTGATGTGCTTCTGACTTTGCAGAACAGTTTAGGGAAGGTCCTTTCCTGTTCCAGTATGAGTGAGCTCTATAAAGACATGAAGAAAAGCTCCAGCGTCCTGCACAGAGCCCTGAGCTCAACCCCACTCAACAGCTCTGGGACGAACCGGAACATTGACTGATCCACCTGAGAAAGCAGTTCCACCTGAGAAAGTAGTTCAACCAAAGAAAGTAGTTCCACCAAGTGTACAAATGTCATCTTTTGACTAAACGGGCACAAATTCCCATACACAGACACACTTCAAAGTCCTGTGAGAAGCCTGCAAAGGTCACACAGAGGTCACTCTGTTTTATTATGGTTTGTTTTTCAGACAGGACGTCCGACACACTCGCGCTCGGGTGTCCGAATACTTTTGGTCGTATGAAGCACCCACTGTAGTATTAAAATTTTTGGCCAATCAGAAACACCCTGGACAGGACACCAATCCATCTCATGGCTTTGATCATTATCCAGGATGTAGCCAGTAATGTCTGTGTAGATACCAGGACGGCTGATAGCACAGTGGAGATTTGAACACTGATCTCAGCGACAGAAGGTTAGCGTAACAGTCCGCCGCACCACCTGAGATCCCGCTAGCATTTTAATAACGTTAATCCTCATGCAGGAATAATCCGGTCTGTACCGAGGACGCCGCTGATGCTCCGGGATTTCTGGAGATTCTGGACGTCTCCACGTTTCCTCCAGCGCGTCCATCTGTACCGCCGTCTGGAGACGGAGCGCGAACGCTCGTTATTAGCTCTGTTATCCTTCTGCTTCAGATTAACGTGTTCGTCCAGCTCGGCTCATAAATCATCCTCACCGCGCGCTGGCTTCCACTCTTATCTGATTTTATCCGGCAGATTAATCCGGATAAGATTCTGTTACTCATAAACGCTCGAGTCACAATTAACAGCCGTTTTTAATAATAACACATTATTTATTTCTTTATTTATTTATTTATTTATATTAGATACTGTGTGCTAATCCTGCTAGCAGATTGTTCCCGAGACACCAAAAACATCAGAGTAAAAAACATCAGACGTGGATCATCTTCACACCTCACAGATCCATAAACCTCCTCTCTATAGAACTCTCATCCCTCTTCTGCACATGCTCAGTCCATCTGTCTCTCCTGCCCAACTTTATCTCAATATAGAAAATAGAGAAAGTAGTCCCACCAGAGAAAGTAGTTCCATCACAGAGTACAAAGTAGTTCCACCACAAAAAGTAGTTACATCACAGAGTAGAAAGTAGTTCCACCTCAGAAAGTAGTTCCACCACAGAAAGTAGTTCCACCTCAGAATGTAGTCCCACCAGAGAAAATAGTTCCACCTGAGAAAGTAGTTCCATCACAGAGTAGAAAGTAGTTCCATCACAGAGTAGAAAGTAGTTCCAGTGCAGAGAAACTTCTCACACTTTGAAGTATGTATGGGGAACTCATAAGGTTGCTGGTTTTAGTCCCACCATCACCAGGTTGGGCCCCTCAGTGAGGCCCCTAACACTTAATTGCTTGAATTGTATTCAGTGATTATTGTAAGTCGCTTTGGGTAAAAACGTTCTAATAAATGTCTGTGTGTGGGAATTTGTGCCTGTCCAGTCGAAAGAGCACAAAGGTTGTTCCAGTTCATCCCAAAATGCTCTGTGCAGGCTACTGGACTTCCCTAATGTGTTTATGGACCCGACGAGCTGGAACAGTGAGTTCTAACCCACGTCGAATCATTAGATTTAATTTATATGATGAATTCTGTGTGCTGAAATACTTTGGACATACAGCGTGTTTCTATATGTATGTTTATGTTTACATTATTATGGTTATACAGATTTATAGAGTCTAGACTGGGTGGTTCCTGTATGAAGAAGGTTTCTGTGTAATCCTCCAGAGGGTTGAGGGTTCGAGCTCTCAGTTCCGTCTGGCTGCATTAAAGATAAAATAAAAGAACTTTATCGATTCCTGCAGTGAAACTGATCCGTCCGGCCTGCAGCTCAGATCCAACACAGACGTGAATGTTTACAATAAACGTGGGGGCGGAAAATCCAAAACCGGGAGCATCGAGTGTCCTCGCCGACCGTATAGAAATATAAATATAAATATATTATACATCCAGAACCGGGAGCATCGAGTGTCCTTGTAGGCCGTATATAAATATAAATATAAATATAAATATAATATATACATCCAGAACCGGGAGCATCGAGTGTCCTCGTAGGCCGTATAGAAATATAAATATTAATGTACATCCAGACGTGGAGTGCGCTGTGTGGAGGCACCACCTACACACCCGACCTGTATAATACACTCAGTATATCAGTGCAGGAGTAAAGTAACGTCGGCTCGTCTCTGCTCTCTCCACCGTCTCAAGCTTCCATTCTCTGCTCGGTTTCTGATATTTTGTCCAAATATGTGCCAACAGTTTAGGGAAGGTCCTTCCTGCTCCAGCATAAAAACATAAAGAAAAGCTCGCTTTAAAGAGCTCTGGGATGAACCGGAACATAGACTGATTGATCAGTGCCCAGCCGTACAAATACTGAACAAGCACAAATTTCCACACACAGACACATTATTGAGATGCGACTGCTTTTCTATCTGAAAGGATCACACAGAGGGTACAGGAGGGGGTACAGAGGGTACAAGAGGGGGTACAGGAGGGGGTACAGAGGGTACAAGAGGGGGTACAGGAGGGGGTACAGAGGGTACAAGAGGGGGTACAGGAGGGGGTACAGAGGGTACAAGAGAGGGTACAGGAGGGGGTACAGAGGGTACAAGAGGGGGTACAGGAGGGGGTACAGAGGGTACAAGACAGGGTACAGGAGGGGGTACAGAGGGTACAAGAGGGGGTACAGGAGGGGGTACAGAGGGTACAAGAGAGGGTACAGGAGGGGGTACAGAGGGTACAAGAGAGGGTACAGGAGGGGGTACAGGAGGGGGTACAGAGGGTACAAGAGGGGGTACAGGAGGGGGTACAGAGGGTACAAGAGAGGGTACAGGAGGGGGTACAGAGGGTACAAGAGAGGGTACAGGAGGGGGTACAGAGGGTACAAGAGGGGGTACAGGAGGGGGTACAAAGGGTACAATAGGGGGTACAGGAGGGGGTACAGAGGGTACATGAGAGGGTACAGGAGGGGGTACAGAGGGTACAAGAGAGGGTACAGGAGGGGGTACAGAGGGTACAAGAGAGGGTACAGGAGGGGGTACAGAGGGTACAAAGAAATCAAAGGGAAATAAAACGTTTTGTTTGTTTATTTGTTTGTTTGTTTCCCTGGTAACAGGAGTGACCACCGTACTCACCATGACAACGCTCAGTATTAGCGCCAGGAACTCGCTACCCAAGGTCGCCTACGCCACCGCCATGGACTGGTTCATCGCCGTCTGCTACGCCTTCGTCTTCTCCGCCCTCATCGAATTCGCCACCGTCAACTACTTCACCAAGAGGGGGTACGCCTGGGACGGCAAGAGCGTCGTACCCGAGAAGGTACGGGCACTCGCCACCGGGTCACGGTTCAGGGGGTTAACGTTCATTTTAGCGCTTTAACTAGAGCGCTAAGCTAACCTCATCTCATCCGGTCAAAAGTATTGGGACACCCAGATACTTACAAATTTCCCCCTGTGGGATAATAAAAAGCTTCTTATCTTATCTTACCCCAGATATTACCAACACACACCTTCACATCAGATGAAATAAAATACAATCAGTTCTGTACATGATGTGCCTCCAAATATGTGCCAATAGTTTAGGGAAGGCCACCTCCCTTTCCTGTAGTAGAGTCCTGCTGTGCACAAATCAAGCTCCATAAAGGCGTAGAGAAACTATCCAGAGCTCCGCCGGGATGAATTGGAATGCTGATTGTCAGCAGGGGTCTTTCATTAAGCCTCACAAGTAACAAATCCCCACAGGCACACCCCAAAATCTTGTGAAATGTGTGTGTGACTGTCGGGTGTCCGGAAACTTTTGGCCGTGCCGTGTATCGTGCTAAGCTAAGCTAACGTTCTTCTCGCTCCACGTTTCAGCAAAAGAAGAGGAAGGAGTCGCTGCTGAAGAAGAACAACACCTACACCGCCGCCACGGCAACCTCCTTCGCCCCCAACATCGCCCGGGACCCCGGCCTCGCCACCATCGCCAAGAGCGCCCCACCCCCGCCCACCGAGCCCAAAGAGGAACCCAAACCCAAACCGGCCGAGGCCAAGAAAACCTTCAACAGCGAGAGCAAGATCGACCGGATCGCCAGGATAGCGTTCCCGCTGCTGTTCGGCACCTTTAACCTGGTGTACTGGGCCACGTACCTGAATAAAAAACCCAAAATCAAGGGGGCGCTGCAGCCGCACTAATCCTCACGCGCCGACTTATTGCGCCGTGTTTCTTCCTCTGTTTGTTTTCCGTCTCTTTACTTTCCACGTCTCTTCAAAAAAAAAAAATACTAATAAATAATCGTGGTGGTCGCGGGTCTTCGTATCATCATCACCCCCGGCGTAATTTAGCTTCCTACGTTGTTTATGGATCATCACGGTTCCATCACGCCACCGTCTGCATGAGTCCCGCCCTCTCTCCGTTTACGTTTACGCCCCCCCCCCCCCCCCCCCCCCGTGTTCGTCTCTGTCCCCTGATTAACGGTTGCGAGAGCAATAAAACGTCTCGGCGGAGATTCGCTTCGTTCCTGCTTTAAAAAAAAAGAGAAACTAGCTGTTAGATAGCGCTTATTTATTCAGTTCATGTAAATATTCTGTAGCGTCCGCGCTGATTATTTAGCTTTGCTTAGTGAACGAGGTTCAGACACTCTGCGTCTGCGGCGGAGGAGAACATCGGAGCTCTCACGAGGAACGATGCGGCACGGCGGAACGTTGAGCCATTTGTTTGACATTTTATTTTGAAGGTTTTGGTTCCACCGGCGAGTCTGAGAGTAAAAAACTTCCACACGTGATCAGAACGTCCAGGTCCCTGTGGGTCCCATCAAAGCTCCTTCAGTAATCCACACCTCTGTTCCATCAGACAGCAGGGGATTCGTGTCCCAGACGTGAGCTGGAATTCTGTTTGATCTGTTTTATGCATATTAGCACATTTTTCACGTAGTAAATAAAGACGTCTTTTATTATCTCAGCAGCTTCGTTTAATACGGCACCTGCCCAGATCTCAGTCCAGTCAGCCGACTCCTCTGGGATGAATCGGAACGTCAGTTGTGGGCCAGATCTTCTTCTCACTGATATTCCATCACTGGTTCTGGTGTGAATGTTCAGCAGTAGTTTAGTGGTTAAAGTACCAGCCTGTTGGGCCCCTGATTAAGGCCCTTAACCCCCTAAAATTGCTCACAACTGCTAAAGCAAGTGAATGAAATTCCCACAGACAAACAAAAAAATTTTGTCAAAATCCCTCCCAGAATATTTTAATGTATTAAAGCTGCTGTGATCATGAGCAAATTTTGGAACAGTTCGTCCAGCACGTGAATAATCAGGCGTCCACATACTTTTGGCTACATCGTGCAAAAAATCTGAACCTGCTGAAATCTGCTGCTTCATCCAGACTCGATTCTTTAGCTTCTGTCATAAATGTTGGGACGTCAGTGGGTTTTTCCCCAAAGGAGAAAGTTTGTGAACCCTTTGGAAGGAGCAAAAATCATTTATAAAAAATTATTTTGATCTTGGTCGGGATCTGGAAGGGATCTGCTCATGTTCTGGTCAGGATCTGGATGGGATTTGGACAAGATCTGTTTGGGATCTGATCAGAATCTGGAAGTGATCTGGTTGAGACATGGTCTGGATCTGGACGAGATCTGGTCGGGATCCGGATGGGCCACGCCCACTGTAGACAAACTCGAGGACGAGAGCAGCACCCCGTGACCTTCTCAGATGAATACAGGGTAATATAGGAGCAGCAGAACCTCAGTGTTTCGGGTTCTGTTCTGTTTTGCAGAAGGTCATGGGTTCGGATCTCGTCCCGCTGCTTTTGATCTCTTGTTTGAGTTACTTGCCTAGGCAGCCGACTCAATCCAGGGCGAGACGTGGCGCTCTTTATTCAGCACAGTTCGGGGTGTGTGACAGGCCTGGCACAGAACTCGACACCCTGTCTTTTTTTGGCATGGCACCAGGCAGTGCCAGGCGGGCATCGTTTGCACTCCTGTCACTTTATTTAACACAGTGTGAGACGGGCGCTTGTGCTGGTGGAACGTCTGGCACATCTGAAGTGGGTACCAGAGCTGAAACCGGATCTGGCACTTCTGACACGGGCACAGACTGTGGGTGAGAGTCAGATCCGAAACGAGACCGAGCAGCCGGGAAACTCGTGCCACGTTAGACAGCTGGGGAGGTTGGCAGGACTGGCGACAGGTTCAGGAGTTGTTGTTGGGTGCCAGGCGCTTGGCCATGCATCGGTCAGGTGTGGTGTCACGTCCAGGGTTCTAGTTCCAGATGCCAGGTTGAGGGGTAGGACCTGCGCCAGGTGTGGTGCCCGGCACGCCAAGCTCGAACCCTCGTTTAAGTGGTGTAGCGGTGCCGCGCCTGTGACTGAAACCGTGTTCACTAGGTGGCGCTGTGATCTCAGTACGTGGTGTGTCGGTCGACCCTTCGCAGCTCAGACAGTACCAGCCTCACTGCCTTCGCATCGCACGCTCGGTTACGTTCCCGCTCCGCGTGGCACCGTGCCGCCTCGACGCCGCCGGTCTGCTTTTATTTTAACGTTTAGATTTTTCGTAGCATGACGTTTCTAAATAAAAAAGCTCTTTTGGGGTGGTGAGGGGCGTGGAATCGTCTCAGATGTAGCAATATGGGAACAGTAAAGGGCTTCACCATCACTCCTGTACGCCCGGCGGCGGCAGCGGCGGGTACAGATCATATATACCAGAAAAAAGAATCCATTTATGATATAAATATTTACTGTACCATTATTTTAACCTTCTGTCACTTTTAAACATGGATGCATCGGACACGAGGGAACATGGAATCATGGGAAATGACTGCTGGTGCAATGCACTCTGGGATTTGTAGGATGCTTAAGCAGATGGATGTGGAGTCCATCAGAGACTTGTACAAATATGAATATATACATTTACACGCTATATTTACACGATATATATAATATATACACATGAATCTCATCCTGGATGTTTCATCATCAATCAGCGGAGCGAACGGGAACGAATATTTATGATTCTATTATCTAACACACACACACACACACACACACTCGTGTACGAGGCTTTTTGCACATTAGAGGAATCATTTTCATATTTAGTGAAGCTTTGTGCTATACAAAGATAGATTCAACCACGCTAATCAGCTTCTCTCTCTCTCTCTTAATGACCAGATAAATATTGTACAGAGAAAATAACTAAATATAAAATAATAAAATAATAAAAGAACAAAGACGACGATGATGAAGCTCAGCTCTGTTACAGACCTGCACCTCTTCAGCTGTGGATATTATTTTGCCAGTCGATTCAATAAAAAATAAAAAAATAACACCACACACCTCACGTTTCAGACTGAATCATTTTAGCATGCTGTGCTCCTTTATTATTATTATTATTATTATTATTATCATTTAATATTATTATTAATATTATTTATCATCATTTAATATATGATTATTAATATTAATATTTTATAAGTAAAAGTAGTATGTATTTTTTAAGTATTTATTATTATTATTATTTATTTATTTATTTTTATTATTATTATTCAATATTATTAGTAGTAGTGGTACTAGCTGTAGTATTTATTATTAAAATTATTATGTATTATTTTTGTATTTATTTTTATTATTAATAATTTTATTTTCATAATTATTGTTAAATATTATTTTTTATTGTTTTTCTTATCACTGTTATTTTTATTATTGTTAATGAATATTATTTGTATTAGTAATACTAGTATTATTTTCATTAGTATTAAATATTATTGTTAATATTATTGTTATATAATTATTATTATTATTATTTTTTTTTTTTTATAATAATAATAATTATTATTATTATTATTATTATTAATATTATTATCATTTAACTTTTATTTTTCTCTTGATGTTCCTGTAAAATAAAGTCCATGCTGAGCTTCACACTGCAGGTCGCTGGTGCATGACGACACCTAAGTCAGGTCTCAACCTCGGTTACAAAGGTGCAGAGGAACTGAGTATATCTAAATCAGGAAAAATCTATTCTGTTCTGTTCTAATGAGACAAAGCTTTTGGCTTGGTGCACATGTGAAACACAGGGACACAGTCCATACTAGAACAGGTAAGGGCCTTCCCTAAATTTACATAAGTAACACTGGGCATTAGGCAGGAATTCACACTGTCCAGGGTGTCGATCCATCACACGGCTTCAGTCTCCCCTCGTACACCACCAATGATGTCTGTGTAGGCGCCCGACCGGCCGGTAGCACAGCTCCAGATCTCAGGGCTTGGGAGCAGGGAGTAAACGGCGGCGCTCCGTCGGCCGGTTCTGTAGCGCTGCACATTTTTCTCCCTTAAACGATTGATTTTGTTTATCTGTAATTTTTCAGCGTCGGCGTGAAAAACAAACAGCCGAGAGGATCATTAATCACCGTCCAGTCAGAGACCAGTTATTCCTGAATCAGTGCTTTTATACGTGTAGTCAATATTTGAGGAGATTTGTTTAGTGCAGCAAGTGGAAAAAAAACCCCTGACGAAGCGCTCGGCGTGATTACAGAAAGAGAGAGGGACGCTGCAGAACCTCTACTGAGACTGTAATATAGTAATATACACTAGATATGAGCAGAAGTATTGGGACGCCACTTCTAATTACTGAACTCGTGTGTTACAGTCATGACTGTCACTAACAGCTGTAATACATCAATCATATAAAGTAATGATCTATAATGATTCCGACTGTGCAGCAACAGTTTAGGGAAGGTCCTTCCTGCTCTATAAAGACTTGAAGAGAAGCACAGAGCCCCGACCTCAACAGCTCTGGAATGAACCGGAACACCGACTGATCAATCAGCACCCAGTCGTACTGACAGAACGGGTACAAATCCGGCTGGTACGAGGGTCTCTGTGCAGCGGCATCGATCAGCCAGCAGAGGGCGTAACTGCAGCACTCCGCCGGAGGGGATTCCTCATAATGGCACCAGTTACGCCCTCTGCTGGCTAATCGATGCCGCTGCACAGAGATGGGGGATAACATGCGACTCTCCGTGCGCAATACGGATCTCCCAGGTACTGCACGTGTCCTCCTCGCTCAGGAGTGAAGAATCGTGCTGCAGCTTTTATAAACTCTCTGTGCCGTTAATGGCAGGAAGACGGCGCGTAAATCCAGTTAGCGCTAATCGTATGTAGTTAACGCGGAGTTATTGCACTACTCTGTTCACGCCACCGCGCATCAGATCCATACAAACGTTTTTACGGTCGCCCTTTAGGGGATTCTCTCGGCGGAGCTTCACCCCGGCGCTCTAACACCGCTCAGGACCGCCGTAACGAAAACAGATCTGGTGGATCTAGATTGGAAAAACCTGGAGGTGTACGGGAACACTCGTCTCTCTCGAGAGGGTTCGGTGGTCAGTGCAAAAATGATGCGCTATTACCGGAGCCGCTTTTATTTCCCCGGGCGGCGGAAAATAAAAGAAGAGCGGGAAAAAAAGTCCGGGCGTCGACGGGGAAATAACAGCCAAGGTAAAGATCGAACGTGTCAACCAGCGGAAAAACGCCAAACTAATACAAACAGCCCTCAGATTTATTATAAGAAATAAATAAAAAAGATAAATAAATAAATAAATAAAAAAGATAAATAAGTAAATAATAAATAAGTACATAAGTAAATAAATAAATAAGTAAATAAATAACAAAATAAATAAATAAATAAATAAATAAATAAATAAATAAATAAATAAATAAATAAATAAATAAATAAATCAGAAATCAGTCGTAGCTTCTTTCAAAAGTCCGTTTTTTTATTTATTTATTATTACTTTGGTCTGTATGAGGACAGTTTTTATAATATTTTGGATTCCGTCTTTGTTGAGTTCTGGATCTGGATGAAGAAGCCTGGCACAGGATTGGCGCTCCATGGCACTAGTGCTCAGATCTTAGCTGCTATCAGCCGACCGGGCGAGCACACAGACACCCAATTGGCTGAGGCACTGTAGGGGGCAGAACGATGGCTGAAACAGGGTTCCTCGTCGCTGGGGCGGTTGCGGTCTGATCACGGATGATGGGGCGTGGCTCACGTCAAGTGAGACTCCGCCCCGGTAGGGGAAAAGAAGCGAACAGCTGGTGTGTGACAGCCTCGGTTCTCTTTGATTGGGGGAGGAATGGCAGCAGAGGAATAATGAGAGAGGTGTTAGTGGGTTTGGGGTCAGGGCTCTGTGGAGGTTTGTGTTTATGCTAGATGAATGCAGAAAGAAAACCGTCCCGGTGGGGGCGTGTGGTGCAGCAGCCAGAGGGCGCCGGAGAGCACAATGGACAAACAAGCAAACAGAGAGATAAAGTCTGGAGTAGGTTTGTGAGGATTTGTGAGTGGACCTCAGGGAACCATAACAAGAACCTAATGAGGAACCGAATCATTAGACAGGAACCCCGGTCGACCTGCCGCTCCCGCGTGTCACCCCGTCCCATCTTTAACGGCACGTTCACACGCTCGTCTCGTTATATCAGCGGACGCGTCTCGGCGTTTCTGAAGTGCTCGTTAGGACTCGCGGATCTTCATCGATCTGTTCGGGTTCCTCTTACAGACAATCCCATCGATGTTGTGTCACGAGTTCCGCTGTCAGTGTTCCGTTATCTCTCAGACCTGCAGCTAACAACCCGAACGCTTCTTCTATCTGATACACCACAGGGTCAAAAGTATCTGGACCCCTGAGCATGAGCTGGTATCAAAACAGAGTAACTCTGTGTGATCTTGTCGGCTGGAACAACACTGTACTTTGAAGTGTGTCTGTGGGGATTCACAAGCCCAGTTCATTCACAAGCCCAGAAGAAGTGCTGGCTTGCTGTTAGAGTTCTAATTCATCCCAAAGATGTTTTTCACCTCCACTCTACTGTCAACCTTGTCAAAGCGTGTCTTTATTGACCTCGCTTCATGCAAGAGGGCCTTCCCTAAACTGTTACTGCACAGTTTGACACATGGCCAAAAGTATTTGGACCACTGATCGTGAGCTTGTATTAAAACAAAGTGACTCTGTGTGATCTGTTCAGCTCGAATAACAGCCGCTCTTCTGAAAAGCTTCTCAACACTTTGAAGTATGTCTGTGGGAATTTGTGCCGATTCAGTCAAAAGCCTCAGTCGATGTTCCGGTTCATCCCAGAGCTGTTGAGTGGGGCTGAGCTCAGGGCTTTGTGCAGGACACTGGAGCTTCTCTTCATGTCTTTAAAGAGCTTACTCATGCTAGAACAGGAAAGGTCCTTCCCTACTGTTTCTGCAAAGTCAGACAAATGTGATTTTCCTTTATGGTTCAATTGCTATGTTGTGAGTAAATGGGTACAAGTTCCTACAGATACACTCCTAAATCCTCTAATCCAGCCCTCACTGGAGCGTGGCTGCTGTTCTGATGATGAAGGCCTCTCCGTACAGACGCCCGCGGTTCTGGAACCTGTCCGTATCCGTTATATCTGTGCTGGGTTAAATTTCACCTACAGGAGGGACCATAAATCTGTGGACAGGACTCGTTTACCTCCCGCTCGTTTAGCACAGGAGTCTGCCAGGTTTGTGTTTGATAAACGCGGCGCCCCCCGGGGATTCCTGCTTAGCACCTGACTGAGATCCATTCCCGGCTCCCGATCCGAGTCGAATTTGGTCAGAATGCTAAAGAGAGAGGGGACTTCCACAAACTATTGCCATAGTGTATGTCATAAGAGTGTATCATCTCTGTTTACATTATTTTTAAACACCTGTCAGTAAGAAATGTGTGCAGAAACAGCTACATTCAGTCATTATTTGTGGCGTCCACATACTTTTGACCCTGTTATGAATGATGGATGAGTCCGGCTGGCTTTTTTCTGATGAAATCATAAATGTCAGGAATCTTTTGAAGCGACGGCGGCTCCGGAACACGAGCCATCAATCTCGTCTCAGCGTGGCGTCTGTGGTTCCACCGTATGCGTTCTGATCTAATCAGCGTTTTATTGGTGGCGTCCAGCGGTGGCGGTGTGACTGATTACCGAAATCACGCCGCTCAGTCTCATCAGTCGCTCTGATTCACCAGCGATCAGCCCGGCGGCTCTGATAGCGGCCGGGGCTTCCTGCAGGGTTTCTGAGTCTGAGATGTTGGTGGAGACGTTCCGATTCATCCCACACGTGTTCAGGACTGAATCAGGATTTGTGCAGTTTCTCCTCACCAGTCCGGTCACGTACGTTCAGAAGTGAATCGTTTATTTCATGTGATTGATTTACTGCAGCAGATTACTAATTTCCCGGGTGTCCACATACTTTTGGCTGTAGTGTAGCTGTGTGTACAGGGATGAGACGGTGAGAGGAGGAAGTTCCTGAGTTTGATGGTATTAGATGGAGTCAGAGCTTCAGTCTGAGTGAAGTTTAATCTACTTACAGCCGCTGGTCGGAACATCTACTCGGCCTTCTTAGACTGACCTGAGATCAGGAGACCAGGACGACGCTGGAGCTACACCGTCCCACTCCACCCGAGAGTCTCCGGAGACACCACAGACACCGGAGACTCCGGAGAGAGCAGTGATACCAGAGACTCCGGAAACACCACAGACACTGGAGGCATTCGAGACTCCAGAAAAGCCGAAGACATCATAGACAACAGTGATGCCAAATACTCCAGAGACTCCAGAAACTAAAGAGACGTCAAAGACTTCAGAGACATCAGTTATGCCAGAGACAGCGGAGACTTCAGAGAGCTCAGAGACTTGAGACTCCAGAGACTCCAGAGACCGGAAACATTGGAGACGTCTGAGACTCCAGAGACATCAGAGACTCCAGAGATGCCACAGACTCCGAAAATGGCAGACCCTCCAAAGACTCCTGAGACATCAGAAACATTAGAGACATCAGAGACTTGGGACTCCAGAGATACTAGAGACGTCAAAGATTTCAGAGACTTCAAAGACATCAGAGACACTCCAGAGACTCCAGAAAAGCCTGAGACATCAGAAACATTAGACATCAGAGATTCAAACCCCAGAGATGCCACAGACTCCAAAAAGCCAGACCCTTCAAAGACTCCTGAGACATCAGAAACATTAAAGACACTATATGCTAGAAAAGCCAGAGACTCCAAAAATTCCAGACCTGACAGAGAATTCAGAGACCCCAGAGGTGCTAGAAAAGCGAGATACTCTGAAGATTCCAGACCTAACAGAGACTCCAGAGATGGTGACTGTGAGAGTGAGAGATTAATCCATAATTCATCAGTTGATGTGGATGCAGCAGCTCCAGCAGCAGGACGTGTTTCATATTGTCATGACTGATTAGCTCTGAAACTGAGAGAAAGAGAGAACGTGTGGACATGAGAGAGAGGACCGAATCATCACACGTGGATATATTGGCACCCTGTCCTATAATCGGACCCACTGTGACCCTGACCAGGATGAAGCATTAGATAAAAACAAAATCCTGGACCAGCCAGAAATTTTGCTTCTTGACTAGATGATCATCACAACGTTCTCCACAATAATTCTGTAGTAAAAAAAAAAACCTAAATGTAATAAATACACTAATAAATAAATAAATAAAATAATAAATAAATTAATAAACAAAATAATAAATAAAATAATAAATAAATAAAAATTTTATAATAAATAAATAAACAAAATAATAGATTAATAAATAAACAATATAATAAATAAAATAATAAATAAATAAACAAAATATAAAAAAAATAAAATAATAAATAAATAAAATAATTAATAAATAAATAAATAAAATAATACATAAATAAATAAAACAATAACTAAAATATAAA
>NC_086003.1:367500-427500 GCF_030014385.1 Trichomycterus rosablanca
GTCTATAAACACCAGATATTTTTATGCACTATACAGACAGAAGTATCGGGACGCCCCTAAATTAGAAGCGTGAAGCTCGTTATGAGGAACAGACGTGTGAATCAGAGCGGCGGTTTTATTTCCTCTCGTCTTTATTTTTACATCAAACACAGAGTGAAGGTGTGAGATTTATTTCTGACTCTCACCGTGAGATTCAGGGGGATTTGGGACGCAGCCTGAGCGCCTGTTTACAGATTTACTGAGGCAGCGCACCACACTGTACAAACCACACCCTACCAAAAGTATTCGGACACCTAAGTGACCTCTGTGTGACCTTCAGCTAGAACAGCAGCCGCTCCTCTGAGGAGCTTCTCACAAGACTTTGAAGTGCGTCTGTGTGTGGGAATTTGTGCCTGTTCATTGTTTGTACGGCTGGGCGCTGATCGATCAGTCGGTGTTCCGGTTCATCCCAGAGTTGTTGAGTGAGGCTGAGCTCAGGGCTCTGTGCAGGACACTGGAGCGTCTTCATGTCTGTATAGAGCTCACTAATGCTGGAACTGGAAAGGACCTTCCCTAAACTGTTGCTGCACAGTCAGAAGCATGATGGATCATTTTCTTCATTTATTTATTTTCTTGCTCCGTGTTCCAACGCCATTCTGTACCGGTGCATCATGTGACCGGAAGTATGTGGACGTCTCACCTCACTGATGAAACGCTGAGTGTCTGTCAGCTCGTCTCATCCAACATCAGACCACGATGAGCACAACTTCCCACAGACACACCCTAAAACCTCGCAGAGAGTCTGGTCACAGGAACGATCGATTGCTCAGCTCTGTTTTATTGATCAAGGAGTTTACAGCTCCAGCTCTGGTGTCCACAAACTTCTGATCATGAAGAGCATGTTGTGGCCTGTCTTAGCACGATTTATTATTATGATTATTAATTATCTTTAATTATCTTGTTTTACCATTGTTTTTTCCAGGTCAGGGTTGCAGTGCACGTCAGCACCCTATAAGAGGGGGCGTGTGGGAACCTCTGCACAGTTTAACAGAACACATATGAGACGTGACGTGGGCGTGGTCGGGTCCTCCGGAGGTTTGAAGCTCAGCCAGGAGAAACTGGGACGCCGTTTCCATCTGAAATTGTAATGAGCGCCGCTGATGTTTTTGGGAAGTGGCGTGGGGGGCGGGGGGGTTTATCTTCTCCAGCGTGAGTGCGTTCTCGTGTTCTCGGAGCGTATTGAATCAGCAGCGGAGCGTGAACACAGACGCCCGGCACGTGTCCGTGTACACATGTGAGGACGTGTTTATATCAGCCGGGACTCTAGAGGGGGCGTCCACATATTTTAGGAAAAATTACAATTAAAAAAGACTGAGAGCTTGAGTGGAGATAATTCCTGCAGGTTCATCAGAAATGTTCCAATAAAAGAACAAAGCTTCACATTATAGGATTATTTAATTTTTATTGTTCATTAACGCTGCATTGCCAGAAGTAAGTGAACCCCTTATTAAATATTTAATGTGTGTGAGCCACGCCCGTGTTTCTGTTCTCGGTTTGACCCGTTTGCTGTAGAGGAACTCCGGCACAAATCCCTGACCACAACCCAACAAAACAGCATTACGAGCGAAGCCTTCTGGTTCAGAGATCATTACTTGACCTCACAAATGCTCTTTTGGTTGTAACGTACTTGAATTCCCACAGGCACAGTCTATATTAATAGGCAAAGCTTTCTCAAAGGGGGGGTGAATTTCTGTAGAATGTCCATCATTTTAAAAGCTCACGGTCAGATATATGGAGATTTATATTTAGGGCAGGGCTTGACCTGGGGTGTGACCTGACAACCTTTTTTCTGAAGGCCCCGGTCCAACAGACACAGTTGGCTGTGTCTGAGGGAGGGCAGGTCGGAGAGTTCCGTCTCATTACGTTGGTGCTGCAGCAGCTCCTCCTGGTGTCTGGCCAAGGTACCAGCGAGAGTGATGGAGCAATGATGGAACACAGCGTGACTCTTTATAGAAGCATAACCAAGAGAGCAGGTGCTAGTCCGCAGATCTACACGGCCAGTGCAGGAGTGAGGAAAGTTGCAGAGGGGCTGGAATGAGGAATGAGTCTCTGATCTTTCCAGGTTTTTGAGAAGGTCTCAGTTGCTCCTGCAGCAGCAGATCATCTCATTAACACAGAAGAGCCGCTGACCTCCTCACTGCACCATCGAGCGACTCGAACCCTCGACATGAACGTGCTGCGGGACATTCCAGTGATCAGGATCTGTTTTATTTTTAAGAACTTTAAATTCTCACCGGTTTTATTTCTAATTTCATGAGCAGTGAATTTTATTGTAGAATTTATGAAATAAATTAATTAATTCTACAGCATCTGTCAAAAGGAGAGATCAAATCTTTCATCACTCGCTCTCAAAGAGGAAAAAGAAACAAAAAGGTCATGACAGGAGCGTGCACGTGGATGGCAGGAGCATTCACATTCTTTTTGATCTACAGAAGCGTGCATGAGGATTGCAGGAGCGTGCACAAGGATGACAGGAGCGTGCACGAGGATGACAGGAGCGTGCACGTGGATGGCAGGAGCGTGCATGAGGATTGCAGGATTGCATGGATGGCAGAAGTGTTCACATTCTTTTTAATCTACAGAAGAGTGCACGAGGAGTGCAGGAGCGTGCACGTGGATGGCAGGAGTGGGCTTTCTAAGCTGCAGGAGCGTGCATGAGAATTGCAGGAGTGTGCACGAGGATGAGAGGAGCGTGCACAAGGATTGCAGGAGCATGCACATTCTCTCTAAGTTACAGGAGTGTGCACAAGAATGACAGGAGCGTGCACATTCTTTTTGAGCTACAGGAGTGTGCACAAGGATGAGAGAAGCGTGCACATTCTTTCTAAGCCACAAGAGAGTGCATGAGAATGACAGGAGCGTGCACATTCTTTCTAAGCTACAAGAGAGTGCACGAGAATGACAGGAGCGTGCACAAGGATTGCAGGAGCGTGCACATTCTCTCTAAGCTACAGGAGCGTGCACTCTCACCAACCCCCCTCCATCCTTCCCTGCTTCCCTCACTACAATTAAGTCTGCACACACACGAGCGCGCACACACACACACACACAGACACACACACACACACACAGGCTGCTCGGCGAGCTGCTAGCTGTACACTCGCTCTGTTTCCGCCATCTTAAGCAGCGTCGGTGGAGGTTTAGCGCTTCAGATGCGGCCGCTGTCGTTTCCCAGTTGAGACGGGCAGCGAGCTAAAACACACGCGTGAGGCGGCGGCGGCGGCGGACTGCAGCCGGGGGGAGGAGGAGCAGCGGGAGGGACGGTGATGTGCTGATGGTTTCTCCGTGTCTGCCTGCCATGGCTCTGCCGGAACTCTTCCTCTGGATCTTCCTCATCATCCAGCTGCTCTCCGGGTAAGAAGCGCACATCTGGATCCCGCTGTAGCGCCGGTGCATGCGTCACGCCCTCACATCTGTGTATTGTGTAGCGTCAGGGTGGTGCGGAGGGTGGATTTACCTTCCACACCAGCCGTTCATAATGATAATGCTCGACTGTTCCTGTAGAATCCTGCTCTGATTCTTTAACGTTTTAATGCTATTTATTATGAACAGTAATGAATGCCAGGCTGCCAGGCTGCCAGGCTCGTGGGCATCAGCTTGGCACTTTGTCTCTCTCACCACCAGCTCATATTTTCAGGCTGGATTTCTTCAATATGGCCGCTGTCATGGCGTGTGTTTAGTTGTGTAAAGCAGCTCAGTTTGAGTGGATTCACGACATGCAGGAATAAACACTGAGCTTCAAACCATCAGAGCTGTAATAACGCTGTAATAACACATTAATAACACATGAATAACGCTGTTATAACGCTGTAATACACACATAACTAAGATTAAAGATTAAAGATTATTACAGAACAAAAACAAGGCCCAATTCTACTAAACAGAAGCAGCGTTTAGGATCAGATTTACATCATTAAAAGGACGTCGTGATTATTTTATCGCGGCGGATAGCGTTTAGCATGAATTAGCCGTGGCGGGTGGGCGTGTAGGGTGTGAACAGTATTTCTGTACGAGTATCGCGTGTCTATAATCTAATATCAACCTTAACGGCTACAAACTTAAGATGACGTTATTATTATAAAGGTGATATTTGATTCGCAGAAGGCTTGTGTTTTTATCGGGGAATGTATTAGCTTAGCATTCATTCTTAGCAAGCTAACTTATACACGTTGTAAAAGGCTAGCTACTAGCAAGTTAGCCGCATAAGCTAGCCTCACAAGCTCCAGAATAAGATGTTAAATAAACCACTAAACAACTTCTGGCTACGACAAACACGGCTTATATAAAGTATTTATTCTACTGAATCTGAAATGTTTACAATTTGCTGTTTCCTACATCGGAAATAAACGTGTCCCTTTTATTTTGGCTGATCTGTGTGGTGTTTGCATGACGGCATGAATAGCATGAGCTATCCTTGTTTTTGGCTAAGAGTCGTGTCCTTCTGCGCTGCCTGGTTTGGCCTGCAGAGGTGGCACAGAGGCGTGTGTGGTCTGCCAGTCACCTGCGCTTCAAGGGTTAACGCACTACAGGTGGAAGGTTTCCTGTGTATCGCGGCTCCTCTCTGGTTTGTTTGCCAGCTCCTTGATTAGTACATCTGCATTTCTCTGAAGCCACTCAGTCCGGTTCGGTCCAGGTTTGGTTCGGGTTGGTCTGGTTTGGTTCGGGTTGGTCTGGTTTTGTTCAGGTGTGTCTGGTTTGGTTTGGTTTGGTTTGGGTTGGGTTGGTCTGGTTTAGTCTGCTTTGGTTTGGGTTGGTCTGGTCTGGTCTGGTTTGGGTTCGTCTGGTTTGGTCTGGTTTGGTTTGGGTTGGTCTGGTTTGGTCTGGCTTGGTTTGGTTTGGTTTGGGTTGGGTTGGTCTGGTTTGGTCTGGTTTGGTCTGGTTTGGTCTGGTTTGGTTCAGGTTGGTCTGGTTTGGTCTGGTTTGGTCTGGTTTGGTTTGGTTTGGGTTGGTCTGGTTTGGTTTGGGTTGGTCTGGTTTGGGTTGGTCTGGTTTGGGTTGGTCTGGTTTGGTCTGGTTTGGTTTGGGTTGGTCTGGTTTGGTCTGGTTTGGTTTGGGTTGGTGTGGTTTGGTCTGGTTTGGTTTGGGTTGGTCCTGTTTGGTTTGGTTTGGGTTGGTGTGGTTTGGTCTGCTTGGTCTGGTTTGGTCTGGTTTGGTTCAGGTTGGTCCTGTTTGGTCTGGTTTGGTCTGGTTTGGTTCGGGTTGGTCTGGTTTGGTTCAGGTTGGTCTGGTTTGGTTCAGGTTGGTTCTGTTTGGTCTGGTTTGGTTTGGGTTGGTCTGGTTTGTTTTGGGTTGGTCTGGTTTGGTCTGGTTTGGTTCGGGATGGTCTGGTTTGGTTTGGGTTGGTCTGGTTTGGTCTGGTTTGGTTCGGGATGGTCTGGTTTGGTTTGGGTTGGTCTGGTTTGGTCTGGTTTGGTTTGGTTTGGGTTGGTCTGGTTTGGTTTGGTTTGGGTTGGTCTGGTTTGGTTTGGGTTGGTCTGGTTTGGGTTGGTCTGGTTTGGGTTGGTCTGGTTTGGTCTGGTTTGGTTTGGGTTGGTCTGGTTTGGTCTGGTTTGGTTTGGGTTGGTGTGGTTTGGTCTGGTTTGGTTTGGGTTGGTCCTGTTTGGTTTGGTTTGGGTTGGTGTGGTTTGGTCTGCTTGGTCTGGTTTGGTCTGGTTTGGTCTGGTTTGGTCTGGTTTGGTCTGGTTTGGTTCAGGTTGGTCCTGTTTGGTCTGGTTTGGTCTGGTTTGGTTCGGGTTGGTCTGGTTTGGTTCAGGTTGGTCTGGTTTGGTTCAGGTTGGTTCTGTTTGGTCTGGTTTGGTTTGGGTTGGTCTGGTTTGTTTTGGGTTGGTCTGGTTTGGTCTGGTTTGGTTCGGGATGGTCTGGTTTGGTTTGGGTTGGTCTGGTTTGGTCTGGTTTGGTTCGGGATGGTCTGGTTTGGTTTGGGTTGGTCTGGTTTGGTTCAGGTTGGTCCTGTTTGGTCTGGTTTGGTTCAGGTTGGTCTGGTTTGGTTTGGGTTGGTCTGGTTTGGTCTGGTTTGGTTTGGGTTGGTCTGGTTTGGTTTGGTCTGGTTTGGTTTGGGTTGGTCTGGTTTGGTTTGGGTTGGTCTGGTTTGGTTTGGGTTGGTCTGGTCTGGTTTGGGTTGGTCTGGTTTGGTCTGGTTTGGTTTGGGTTGGTCTGGTTCGGTCTGGTTTGGTTCGGGTTGGTCCTGTTTGGTCTAGTCCAGTTTGCAGCGTTTCGTGACCCACGGTATCAAACTTGCTTGACTGTGGACTGTTGACCAGTGCAACCCTAGCTCCAGCAGCTTATAATTCATGGCAGACTTGTGTTTGTCTCTCAGGTGAAGGTGCCAGTCTGGGTTTTGTTCATGACCTTGGTGAAAGACCACTGTTCCACTGTTCCATGTGTTTTATATAATAAGTGCACCAACAAACTTCTCAGGCTGCAGAGTTAGCATCAGATTGTTTACGTTTGCAGAATTTATCGAAAGCGGTGGACAGTGGTAGCTCAGCGGTTAAGGTACTGGACTAGTAATCATAAGGTTGCTTATTTAAGCCCTACCACCACCAAGTTGCAACTGTTGGGCCCCTGAGCAAGGCCCTTAACCCTCAACTACTCAAACTGCATTCAGTCATAATTGTAAGTTGCTTTGGATAAAAGTGTCCGCTAAATGCTGTAAATGTAAAGAGATTTACAGTTACAGTTGTGTCTGATTACAATTTAAGCAATTGAGAATTAAGGGCCCTGCTCAGGGGCCCAACAGTGGCAACATAGGAATGGTGGGGCTTAAACCAGCAACTCTCTGATTACTAGTCCAGTACCTTAATCGCTGAGCTTTTGTTTTACAACAGAACAAGCTCATGGTGGAGCGTCCACATACTTTTGGAGCTGTTTGATCCAAAATTCCACTTCTACACTTTGTTCCTCAGGCTGCCCGCCCCCCGGGGGTGGGGGGGGCACCGTGCAGGTACATTGAGTGGTGCCAGGCGTACCCGGTGTGAGACAGGGAGGGTCAGCGTGACATTTCTGTCAGGATCAGAAGACACCAGCGCTTTATCTTCAGGATCACGGTGGGGATTAAAGCGCCCGGGTTCTAAACCCCCCTGATGGTTTTGATTCCTCACCAGAGGGGGCAGGACGAGCACACACACCCCTTTTAAACCCCCCTCCAGCCCCCCACACCCCCCGCTAACACCTGAACTTCATCACAGGAGCCGAGTCAAACATCTGAGACCGTTTCTGAGGGAGGCTCCCAGATACACGACGTGGTGGACCAAAGAGCATGAGTGACCTCTAAAACAACAGCCGCTCCTCTGAGAAGCTTCTCACAAGACATTGAAATGTGTCTGTGGGAATTTGTGCCCATTCATTCAAAAAAGCATTGATGTAAAACGAGAAGGCCTGGCTTCCTGTCAGAGTTCTAATTCATCCCAAAGATGTTCCTTCACCTTCACTTCATTGGAGTTAATTTATGCCAAACTTGACCTCGCTTCATGCAGGTCCTTCCCCAAACTGTCGCTGCACAGTTGGACACATGTACACTATATAATAGGGTCAAAAGTATTCGGACACTCGATCGTGAGCTCGTATTAAAGAAGAGTGACCCTCTGTGTGATCTGGAACAACAGCCGCTCTTCTGAGAGGTGCGTCTGTGGGGATTTGTGACCGTTTACGAGTACAAAAGATGGCAGCATTTGTATGGCTGGGTGCTGATTGATTTCACAGTTGATGTTCCGGTTCATCCCAGAGCTGTTGAGTGGGGCTGAGCTCGAGGCTCTGTGCAGGACATTGGAGCTTTTCTTCATGTCTTTATAGAGCTCACTCATACTGGAACAGGACAGGACCTTCCCTAAACTGTTGCTACACAGTTAGAAGCATGTAATTTCCCTTAAACTGTCGATTTACTCCACCTGTTAGCAATTGTCGATCTTATTTATATGAACGTTCTGATATTTCATCATCCAGACTGAACCAGCTGAAGGAATCATGGGTCTTGACCTCAAACCCTTCTGACCTGTGACGGCTTAACCGCCGCTTAGCCTTTAAAGCCGCGCTAAACAAGATTAGCTTAAAGACGACAGGCTGCAGTCTGAGGAAATTTCACAACAGCAGAGAAGAAGTTTAATACGACTGACTGAGCGATTTTAAGGCTGTAGGACTCCACTGAAACACAGTGAGAGCCGTTAACTACACTGGAATATCTCCTCAAGATCTAAACCTGACACCCGAACTGAGTCTGAGCCACAATAATATGATCATTTACAGGAGGGACGCAAGAATCAAACCCCCGCTAACCAAAAATATTCCCTAATAATGATGTTGGATCTCGACTCACTCCTGACGAGCTCGGTTTGCTGAAACGTGAAATATTTTAACCAATCAGATGCCTTTCTGTAGAATTCAGCATAATCCCCGCCCGTTCTCACGCCCTCTCTGAGTTCCTCTGATCTATGAGTGCCTCTTTACTGGGATTAGTACCTGGGCGGGGTGGAACGGGTCCCAGTGCCGCTGGATGTGCTTCAGAACTCCAACACTATCGCTTACACAGACTCTGAATATTTTATGCCTTTATCAGTCGGTTCAATAATGCTATTATATTTCTCATTACCCACGAGGCTGTGTGGCTGCTGCGGCTGCTGCCGGGTAAGGGATTAGAACCTGAATAACGTGATTATAGAATCCACTCAGGTCTGAGAGTTACAGTCAGTGATGGACGTACATTAGAGCTCCTCACAACTGAACTCCTCATGGACTCGTTCAGCAGACGCTTTTATCTAAAGTGACTTACAGTACTGTTACAGTATACAGTCTGAGCATTTGATGGTCAATGGCCTTGCTCAAGGGCCCAACAGTTGCAACCTGACAGTGGTGGGGCTTAAACCAGTGACCTTTTGATTACTACTCCAGTACCTGACCTGCTAGGCTACACCTCCCGTTATTACGTCTCACATCTGTAACATCGTCATGGTAAAACCTGATGGATGTTCGTCTGCACGTGTAGGCAGGGTCCGAGTGTACCGCGCCCCGGAGCAGAGAGATTTAAGGGCCTAAGGGCTCCCCTTTTTTCTCCCAGTTTAGTCGTAGCCAATTCCTCTTCCTCTGCTGACACGCCCTCCCTCCGACCCCTGTTTATCCCCCTGTACTTCGGTGGATCGGTGCGTGAGGTCGGTCTCTTTCACGTAGAGTCATGCGCTGATCTCCACGTTCCTCCACTTCTGTACAGGCGCCTCAGGCTACTAACCAGGGTCCTTACACAGCTTCCAAGACCCCGCCCACTTTTTAGTCCCGTCTTTTCCGACCCAGCAGACTAGTGAATGATTTCGTCTACTGCACCATTTGCACTCGTACAGTCCGGAACCCCAGCACTTGCTTATTTAGCAACTATAACAATCTTCCACTCCTTATTCTTTATTCCTTATGGACGTGACTGTGCTTCTACATACCTGTTAGTAACGGGTGTGGCAGTAATCAGAGGGCGTGTCCACATACTATTGATCCTACAGATATAGATCATGATCAGTAGTGATGTAGAGTTGTGTAGAATTGTGTTTCATCTCTCGCTGAGTTCGGACTCGAGTGTGATTGTAGAGCTCTGATGGTGACTGGAGGAGCTTGCAGCACTAACAGTCTCTCAGTAAGAACGTCATGACACGCTCAGTTCTGCTGTTGTGTGTATGAAGAGCTCTGGGAGAGTCGTGGGCTTTACTGAGACAGAAAATAAAACATATCCTTGAGAAAATAATTCATTGGTACCCAGCGCTGCGCTCCATGGTTACCGCTTCATCACATCCTGCTTGCTGCCAAGATCTGTTCAGAGCCCGAGCATCACGTGAGCGCCGTCAGATTCTCACCAACAACACAAACGCTTTCCTCCATCGACTGGGATCTGTTAGGATCGAGTCAGATGCAAACCAAACGTACACCGTGTTTACGATCACCGAGCTACAGCATGTTTATGTGCTCGGCTGTGACGTGATCGCTTCTGACGTGACCTACACACCGCCACGGGCATTAAACAGATCTAAATTCGGCTGGCACAGATGTACGGTGTTAAACACACACACCATGTGGCAACTAACGGAGTTCTAAAGGGCCAAATAGCAGCTCCTCCAACTGAAGGTGCATCATTCACAGAAACGATCGAATAACTGAAACGCTTTATTAGTCCTGATCCATGAAGAGAATGATTAAACAGTAAATGATCTGAAGCATCATGAGATTTTAATTTAGGAATTGTTTTTATATTCTTCACCCCTGAACCTCCAACAATTAAGATTAAGATTAAATAAAGATTCATTTAATCACACCAACAACGACCTGAGAGATATTTATTACCTGCAGCTTCATTAGCAGCTACAACAGAAATTAAAGTACAAATCCGTTTTATGCTTATTCATTTGATGTATTTTTATTTATTCTATTTTCTTGTTTGGGCTGCTGCCATGTGAGGCGAAAATAAAAATCACACATTTATTTAAAACACAGAGGTTTAAAACATTGTTTTTATTGTAAGTAAATAAATAATTTTGTTATATTTATTATTTATTTATTCAGCACCTCGATCATTTAACTCAGATTAGAAGCAGCAGAGACGCGTCCCTCAGAAAGACGAGCCGAGCGCTGAGCTGTGTTTACTGACGAGGGTTTTCTGAAATGTTCTGAAGCATGTCGGGAATTTGGGTTTTAATGCAGCGCCGTCTAAAAGGTTTTCAGCCCTGTCCTGTGTACAGAAATCTCTCCAGATTCTCTGAATCTATTAATAATATCATGGACGGTTGGTGGTAAAATCTGAGTGTGTGTTGAGAAATGTGACTTCACTCGACCTCTCGTACCTGTAATTATAACCGTGTGTAATTAAGCTTTAACAGACCCCACACTTTATTTTATTGTTTAATAAAATATAAAAAGTTTGTTTGTTTTTTAAGTGACGGTTGAACAGATTTCATAAATAAATATCTCCTGAAGTTCTGAAGCTCTCTGACCTCTCAACTTTTTACGAATAATTCTTGTTTTTTTTATTTATCACCATTCTGAGTTTATCTTCCTGTCTGTGTCTGTTTTCCGTCTCCAGTTCCGTCCAGTCGGACAGCGATGATGACGAAGCATCCAATAAAACCTGGGTGTTGACGCCCAAAGTGTACGAGAGCGATGTGACCCACATCCTGAACAGCCTGCTGGATGGTTACGATAATAAACTACGACCTGATATAGGAGGTGAGACCGAGTCTGCACGTCTGAGGGTTTGTTTGAGGGATTTAATAAAAAACCATAAATATCATAGAAATATAATAAACAAAAAATGATGATTATTAAAGATGTTGATATGAACACTGTAGTGATGAGAAATTAAACCGTGGTGTTTTTAACACTGTAAACATCATTAAAAACTAATAACAATAATATAATAATAATAATCACTATAATAATAGTAAAAAAAATAATATAGTAGTAATAATAATAAAAGTAATGATAAAATTATGATAATATTTATGCTACTACTGCCAATATTAATAATATAATAAAAGAATAACAATGAAATGAATAAAATATAAATGGTGGTAATAATAATAATAATAATTAAATAATAATAATAATAATAATAATTAAATAATAATAATAATAATTAAATAATAATAATAATAATTGAATAATAATATAATAATAATAATAATAATAATTGAATAATATAATAATAATAATAATTAAATAATAATAATAATAAAAATAGTAATAATAATATTAATAATAATAAAATTGCGATAATAATAATAATAAAGCTTTTTCATGTCTTTATAGAGCTCATGCTGGAACAGGAAAGGGTCTTTCCTAAACTGTTGCCACAACGTTGGTAGCGTTATTGATCATTTACTTTAATTGATCCGCTTTGATGTTTTGACGAGTTCTTTTGATGTTCTTACATGATTTCACTTTTTTCCTCTCCAGTTAAACCCACGGTGATCCACACCGACATGTTCGTCAACAGCATCGGCCCCGTAAACGCCATCAACATGGTGAGTGATCTCCCCCCCGGACCCACCCCTGCTCTGTCATCTAACGCTCATTACAGCTAACGGCTAGCCTTCCTCTCCCGCTGAGATTAGCACTGGCTTTAATTGAATACGCGGCGGCGTTCCGGTGCCGAGCGCTAACACGCTTCATAATATCAATAAAACACGATGGTCACGCTCGTCACCATCAGAACCCAGAGAAACAGACCGGGCGTCCCTCAGGGGCGGATCCTAG
Organism: Trichomycterus rosablanca; assembly: GCF_030014385.1. Classification (NCBI taxonomy): domain Eukaryota; kingdom Metazoa; phylum Chordata; class Actinopteri; order Siluriformes; family Trichomycteridae; genus Trichomycterus; species Trichomycterus rosablanca. The sequence continues at coordinate 379,759 of NC_086003.1, forward strand.
GTCCGAGTGTCGTTCCTTTGTTTTGTGTGCTGGGTTTCCTGTGCTCGGGGTGTAGACTTAGCTTTATCGGTGACTCACGCTCGGATCAGTCGGATTCTATTCTGGAGGATGAGCAGGAACGAAACGTCTGATATAAATAGTACGTGAATGCGCCGTGGTGGAATCTCTGTAACCGGATTAAACCGGTCTTTTATAAACAACCCCCCGCCCCCGCCCCGTTCCAAAATAAAAGCATTATATGATCTAAAGTATTTGGACACCTGAGCATGAGCAACTAGATCTAGAACAGCAGCCGATCTTCTATAAAGCTTCTCACAAGACATTGTAGTGTGTCTGTGTGTGGGAATTTGTGCCCGTTCAGTCAGCACGACTGGGCACTAATAGATCAGTAGGTGTTCCGGTTAATCCCAGAGCTGTAGGACGCTGGAGTTTCTAGGTTAAGTTTCTCTGAATCTTTTAATAATATCATGAACTGTAAATGGTGAAAATCTCCTAATTTAGTCGTATCTGAATCCCCGATGGCATTTTGCTTTTTGTCTACCGCTGCAGACCTCCACGCCCACGCAGTACCGACCGCTTCTTTTCACCTGCACCAGGCGGGTTCATTCGGAGATCTGTATCGTGCACGGAGAGTCACGCACTGATCTCCATTATCCCCCGTCTCTGTGCAGCGCCATCGATCAGCCAGCAGAGGGCGTAACTGCAGCACTTATGAGGAATCCCCTCCGGAGGGGATTCCTCATAAGTGCTGCAGTTACGCCCTCTGCTGGCTGATCGATGGCACTGCACAGAGACCCTCGGACGAGCCATTCAGAGCTGAGATTCAGACGGGGGATTTGGTCCTTGTTTGTTTGCTGGGGGAGGGTGTCTGGTCGAATCCCGACCGTGATGAAGGTCGTGGAGCTGCGCGCCAGTTTCAGGTGGCAGGGCGTGAATTCTTTCTGAGCTTTGATGTTCGAGTGCGTCCCGTGGGTTTCACATTAACGCCGCCGGCCATTAGCGGCTCCATCTGAATTCAGAAGAGGACGTCGGCGTGCTGCACCGTCTGATGTGAGACGAGCGTCTCTCTCTTCTCTTCTCTCTCTCTTTTCTCTCTCCGGGGTCCTGAGGGATTTTTTTTCCTTTTCCCTTTTTTTTTGCGCTCGATGCGGCGAGTTTCATTTTCCTTTGATGTTTCTGGGAGGAACGTACGGTAGCTGCAAATGGCCGCGCCGCAGCTCGGACACGCTGTGAATCTGATGCGTCGTGTTTTGTCAGGGTCGAAAATGCGACGGAAAGGGCAGGGTGACGAAAATCGGCGGCTGGCGGGGCGGGAGGGGGGCGAACGCTGCAGTAATGGACCTGTGTGTGAGAACCAGGCCAGTCAGGACATATAAATTCTAGATTTTATTTATTGTCGACGTATTTTGGGGGTTTATCGTGCAGCATTTTAACCCTGAAATAAAGAAATAAAGCGCAGCAGTAATAATAAAGTCTCCGATGTTCTGCCTGTTTAATAGAGAAACGCTCATAAAGCAGAAGATCTGGACTCTCCGGGTATTACAGCCGGATAATGACCGGCCCCTGAGAGCGGGGAAATTAGGAGCCGAGGCGCTAAACAGGACGATCCATTAACTGCCCCGTCAAACATTTAATTTTCATGTTCAGGGAGTCAAGATGGCAGCGTTTTAAGCCTCTATAAATATATACAAAGAGTAACAGCGCTGCTCTTTACGTCCTAAAGGGGGCGCAGTAGCTCCTCTCGACGTTACAGGCAAAATAAATAAATAAAATTTTAATTTCTGTGCATTTTAAGCTCTGCTGCAAACACACATCAATCAGTTGGACCTTCCGGGCTGTAGGGGGCGCTCTAGAGTCTCAATGGCGAACATCGCAATAATAGCTCAGCTTTTTATTGTTTGTTTTATTGTTACTAGAAGGTTCAGAATCAGAACCCCAAATAAAACCATGATTTTAATCCGGGTTCGACTCTCAGCCGTGCTGTCAGCACACACGATCGGCTATGTCTAAATACGGGGGCGGGGGGGGAGGGGTGGAAGCCCTATAATAGGTTGCTACCCTTTCCCGGGTGTTCCTGACTCGCTCCCGGTGTGTTCCAGTAGAAATCTGTTTTATTACAAAAACAAAGCGATTGTACGATTTTGTCGCTGTTACGACTTTTTACTCAATTAATCGCTAATAAAACGAATAAAATTGTATAAAACAGTAATTCAGTTCCATAAAAACTGAACGTTTCGGACTGAACGTTCCTTCTGCGCTCGGTGAAAACACAGAACTCAGATACGTTCATCCAGATCTGAAGCATTTTATCTGAATTATTGGGTTTTACTGCCACCTAGTGGCTCTACACTTCAACTACCACTGAAATGTGTCACGATGTTTCTCGTTATTATACTGATTAATATGAAGCATGGACGGCTGTGTGCAAAATACACAGATTAAATCTGGAGGGTTTGATTAGCCTCACATGGCCAAAAGTATATGGACACCCACAGGCTGCACGGAGCCCTGACCTCATTCCGCAATTGTAAGCCAAGACTTTTATAGACACGCTCCAAAACCTGACAGCACTGTACCTTCCGTAAAGCATGCTGGTGGTAGTGTCACGCTCTGGTGCAGTTTTAAAAACGACGGGTGTGGTTTTAATCCCGCCGTCCTATCCTCTTCCCGCAGGAATACACCATCGACATCTTCTTCGCCCAGACGTGGTACGACCGGCGTCTGAAGTTCAACAGCACCATGAAGGTTCTGCGTCTCAACAGCAACATGGTGGGAAAGATCTGGATCCCGGACACCTTCTTCCGCAACTCCAAGAAGGCCGACGCCCACTGGATCACCACACCCAATCGCATGCTTCGGATCTGGAACGACGGGCGGATACTGTACACTCTGAGGTGACGCTAACGGACTGGGTTGAGTTGTTCCTATGGTAACAGCGTTTGTGTTGTTTGCTATAACACCTCCTTATATGGGTGTGATCCAAGCCTGGAACCCTGCGTGTGTGTGTGTGTGTGTGTGTGCGTGTGTGTGTGTGTGTGTGTGTGTGTGTGTGTGTGTGATGTAACGAGTCTTGGCGCGTGCTAGCGTTGTAATTAGCCGTTGTTTGTGTCCGTAGGTTGACCATCGATGCCGAGTGCCAGCTCAAACTGAATAACTTCCCCATGGACGAACACTCCTGCCCCCTGGAGTTCTCCAGCTGTAAGTGCGCCCACACGCCGCCCGTCTTCGTTCCGATACCGTCCGCATGTCCACTAGGTACCCTGTTCTCGATCACGCGGGCGGGGACGCCCCGATGTTCCTGTACCTTCACGCTGAAGGACAGGTGATGATGAGGATCTCAGTTCTCCGTCCCGTCTGTCAGGATGAGGAACCGTGATGTTCCAGGTTCCTCTCCACGGTTCTCACTCAGACTCTTCTGTACGGTAATCAGGCGGTTCGAGGTGGTGAGGAACCGCGAGGAGAGAAGGTCCCCGGGGAGATGTTCCTGCACTGGGTTAGAAGATGTAATGAGGAACCAACCTGCACTCCTCAAATCTGATAAGGAGTCGCTAACACCCCTCATACCTGGGAAGCCGAGAGAGATTGGAACCATCCATCATGGACCGTTCATTTTCATTCAAAATGTCCGGGCAAATAAATATAAATAAACTATACGGCCAGAAGTATGTGGACGCCTCACCATGAGCTTGTCAGATCTCCTGTTCCAGAACAACGGTCATCAGTGGGTGTTGCGTCTACAGCAGCCTCCAGCTTTCGGTTTGAACTTTCAGACACCAGCATCTGGAGGTCAGGGACTGATGTTAGGAAACCTTTTTGACCTTTTTGCCATTACGAATCACGGGGTGCTTGGCGGAGCACACTAGCAATTCTGAGTTTTAAATCCGAGCAGTGCTACCAACCTGGCTGGGCGTCCCACAGATACTTTCGGTGTCTGAGCCAGGGTTGGTGCTGCTGCCCACTGAACCAGGGATGTCCCGGACCAGCCGGTAAACGTCATGTTTACAACAACAATACAGAGTCCTGTTGACCCTCTCACCCTCAGACACAGCCCCTTGTGCCTGTTTAATGGCCGACCAGGTCGTAAGCACCACCAAGAGTGGAATTCCAGAGCTTTGGTTCTCAGAGGTGTTGGACCAGCATGTTAGACCCTTAAATACCACATTTAAAGCCGTGTTTTTAATACTGATGCATTTTGCGTCTCTTTGATTGGCAGTTTTATCATTTCTACACAATTAGTGGCTTCATTTGCTTGATAAGCTACAGCTTTAGTACGTTTATTGTTCATTAGATCTTTTCTAACTCGTTCTGAGACTTAAAAGCCTTTATAAAATTTTGGGAAACTGAACCTGACGTAAACTCTGAACCTCTCAGCCTCGGATCTATTTTATTTATTTATTTATTTATTAGATTTCATTTCATAAATGATGTGGATTAATTATTTAGATCAGAACGTTTTACTCGCATCTACAATGAGAACGATCGATTAAAATAAACAAACACATGGCAGGGCGCTCAGCGTTACCGTAACGGATCGACCCCCCGCGGTCCGGAACAGACTACAAATCCCAGGGGCCTGAGCGGCGCTGAGGTTCTGGACCGCGGCGGGTCGATCTGCGCTGGATGGAGTAAAGTTACGGTAAGGTTGTGATTATTATTATTACTTATTTATTTTACAGACGGATACCCGAAGGAGGAGATCGTGTACAAGTGGAAGAGGAGCTCGGTGGAGGTGGGGGATATTCGTTCCTGGAGGCTCTATCAGTTCTCCTTCGTTGGACTGAGGAACACCTCCGAGGTCGTCAAGACTGTCTCAGGTAAATCAGCCCCTCTGTTCCTCTCTTCTTTAGTCATATCTGATTCCCCTCTGCAGACCTCCACTCCTGACCGAGGAGAGTCCTGACTAACACGCTCCCTCCGACGTGTGTGCAGTACGGCCACTACTTTTCACCTGCACTGGGCTGGTTCATGCAAAGATCCGTATCACGCATGGAGAGTCACAAACCGATCTCCATTATCCCCCGTCTCTGCTACCAGTTGGCTGGGCGCCCCCTAGCGAGCATGATCGTCAGTGCAGATAGTGCAGCAGACAAGATCAGCCGCGAGTCTGCTGGGTGGGAAAAGACGGGACTTGGGTCTTCGAAAGGTGGGCGGGGTCTTCGAGGCTGTGTAAGGACCCTGGATAGTAGCCCGAGGCACCTGTACAGAAGTGGAGGAACGTGGAGATCACCGAAATACAGGTGAATAAGAAGGGGTCAGTGGAGCGCACGTGTCAGAGGGAGGGCGTGTCAGGAGAATATACCCTCCTCATACACCATCAGGGTCTCCAGCAGAGGAAGAGGAACTGGCTACGACTAAACTGTTACGGTGTGGGAGGGGTTTGTGTTGGTACTTTTTCTCAGAGTCTCTCTGAGTCGCTGGTAGATGAAGAATTAAACTGAATCTCTTTAATGGCTCTGAGAGGCGGAGTTTAGGACCTGATCTCTAAACCTGATGGTTCCTCAGAGCGGTGAGTGTGAGGCTGGAGCCGACGCCCGTCCTCCGTCTCCATTAGCTCTCGGGCTCTGACAGCGCCGGTCTGAGCGTCCCGTACTGACAGTGTGAGGGATGATGGAGTGAAAGCTCTTTATTCAGAACAGCTGTTGAGATGGAGATGGATGCAGAGCCGAGGTTCTCGCTCCACCGATGCAGCGCGGCACGATAAGATTACAACCCGAGCACAAACACCCGAACTCTGTAGGACTCTCAGGGTCGGGAGTGTCCCACACTGTCCTGAGTAACAAATAAATAATAAACACGTTTTATTTTTATTTTAAACATTACAGGAGCCAAAAGTATACAGACACCACAAAAACAATCAAGATGAATTTACTGTGTGTGTGAGATTGTGTGTGTGTTAGCGACAGAGAGTGTGTGTGTGTATAAGAGTGTGTGTAAGAGGGAGTATACAGTATGTGTGTTTGTGAGTGTGTGTGAGAGAGAGTGTGTGTGTGTGTGTGTGTGTGTGTGTGTGTATAAGAGTGTATGTAAGAGAGTGTGTGTGTGAGTGTGTAAGAGAGAGTACATGTGTGTGTATGTGAGTGTGTATAATCAAGAGTGTGTGTTTGTGTATTTGTGAGTGTGTGTGTGTGTATAAAAAAAGAGTGTGTGTGTGTGTGTGTGAGTGACTTTCAGTTGACATTCCAATTCATCCCAAAGATCTCAGTAGGCTTGAGGTCAATTTAGCAGTCAGATATTCAGTCATGGATATAGCCATGTCCCACAGATACACTTATACACTGATCATGAACCGAACGTCCTAGAAGTACCCAAAGCTCGCTGATAAAAGCTCGCCCCCTGGTGGTTCTCACGATACAGCTAAAGGATCACAAACGCATCATGTTAAAAGAAAGATTTAGGGTAAATAATTAATTAATTAATAAACTATGATGGTAAGATGAAGGAGGAATCACGGCAGCTCCGTCTGTTCTGCAGAGCTCCTGAGACCTCGAGACTGTCGACCACGTCAGAAACTCCATCGCATTACTGCTGCAACACACACACACACACACACGCATAAAAAACCTCGGGGGGGATTCATCTGAGAGGACCAGAGGACGTGTTCTCCAAATTTCCTCCCAGTTTAGTCGTATCCGAGTCCCACGTGGTATTTCACCTCCACTCCTGACCGAGGAGGGTCGTGACTAACACACTCCCACTCCGGCACGTGTGCAGCACCGACCGTTTCTCTTCACCTGCACCAGGGTTCATACGGAGATCCGTATCACGCACGGAGAGTCACACACTGATCTCCATTATCCCCCGTCTCTGTGCAAACAATTGCTTTATCGTTCTGAAAAGGGAAAAGGGCCTTCCCTAAACTGTTGGCTGAAAGTTAGAAAAAGGCAATTGTTCCACTGCTGCATCACCGCGGAATCCCCCCAAACTGGATAAGAACCCCCCCCCCCCCAAAAAAAAGTGCTATAACTGCCCCTGAGTCCAGCACCGTGTGCTTTACACCACTTCAGTTCATACTTGGCTTTGCACAGAGGGATCTCAGGTTTGTGTCCAGCTGCTCACCAAAAACTCTGGTGAACATTTCTTGTACTGATGTTGCTTTCAGAGGCAGTTTGGAAGTCAGTAGTGAGTACTGTAGCTAAGGACAGATCATTCCTACTGGAAAAATCTGACCCAGTTGAACAGACGCTTATAACATGATCTTGTTGGACGTCTCGTTCCAAAGCCATGGCGTTCCATAACAGTCTCCGCTCATGTAGGAAGACTTTCCACAAGGGGTGTGGACAGACTTGGCTGTATAGCGGAGCGTCAGTTAGCACGTGTGGTCTCCGCCTCAGGAGTGATGTTTCAGCACTTCACGTCCTGCAAATTGAGAAGAAAATCCTTATTTATGAGCATAATCTTGTTTTCTTCCAGAGGATGAGGATGAGGAGGAGGAGGAGGAGGAGGAGGACGGAGCAGATCCAGCTCCACACGTGTTATTTGTTTAATCCAGTTTCCTCCGCCCGAGTCGAGCAGGTTTTACGCGGCGGCAGATGATAAACGAGCTGCGCGTGGCGGTTATTATTACATTCCGAAGCTCTACGGGGGCAGCAGATTATTTTCACCAGCGAGGTGCCACCGCCACCGCCACGGCGAGATGATAGCATGATTACTCCGCTGCCTTCAGTATCTCGCTAGCTTCTGAACTCTGCCGCGCGGCAAGGTTCTTCTTCTGCGCTCTACTCAAAATAAACCGGATATTTAGACCCACGTCAGAGTCCTGTAGCGGTAATACCGGCCCTGACTCCACCCACACTCAACACCAGGGGGGTGAACTTTCATATCAACGTTCTTCGTTTAGTCATACTCAGTTCCTCCTCCTCTGCTGGAGACCCCGATGGTGTACGAGGAGGGTATATTCTCCTGACACACCCTCCCTCTGACATGACCCTTATTATCCCCCAGTACTTCAGTGGTTCGGCGCGTGAGGTCGGTCTCACTCACGGAGAGTCACGCACTGATCTCCACGTTCCTCCACTTCTGTACAGGCGCCTCGGCCTACTAACCAGGGTCCTAAAACAGTGTCCAAGACCCTGCCCACTTTTTTGTCCTGTTTTAGTGGAATCTTTGGTACTGGTACAGAAAGCTTTGGTACCAGGAGCTTCAATCTAGGAACTTGGAACCATCGTTGCTGGAACAGGAACCTTTGATCCTGAACCCAGCACCTCATCGTTCTCCTGTTATTTCTGGGTATAGATTTATATTTTGGGTTTCAGAAGTTGAGAGGATTTTGGGAGAACAGACAGCCGGAGAAGTTGGTGGTACAGAGAGAAGTTGGTGGTACAGAGAGCAGGAGAAGTTGGTGGTACAGAGAGAAGTTGGTGGTAAAGAGAGCAGGAGAAGTTGGTGGTACAGAGAGCAGGAGAAGTTGGTGGTACAGAGAGAAGTTGGTGGTACAGAGAGAAGTTGGTGGTACAGAGAGCAGGAGAAGTTGGTGGTACAGAGAGCAGGAGAAGTTGGTGGTACAGAGAGAAGTTGGTGGTACAGAGAGCAGGAGAAGTTGGTGGTACAGAGAGAAGTTGGTGGTACAGAGGTGGTACAGAGGTGGTACAGAGGCGGCGTGAGCGGTGGTGGTGCTGGTGTGAAGATGAAAGGAGAACAGACCTCCGAGTTTTTGATGTATTATTCATTTGTTAACGGCGTCACCATTTGTTCCATCAGGAGGAAGCGGTGTGACGGAGCAGATCTGGAGGCTTTGAGGCGTCGAGCTCGTTTCTTTCTCATTAAAGGAACTGAAAATGAAGCTGCTTTCATGTTTTTGGGTTTTTTTCGGGAAGTGAAGCGGGTGCAGAGCAGTGCAGATGGTTTAGAGCAATATTTCAACGATTATTTATTTATATCAAATAAAAATGTCTAAAAGACGCCACGTAGCACCAAAACAGATCAGAATTCTCTCTAAATATTATTGTTTTATAACAGTTTAACTCTTTCCTCTGTTGTTCTTTCCTGAATTCACCACAACCGTACTGGCAGAGGAGGGTCGCTGTCTGAAGCCACTTTTCTTTACCAGTGATTGATTCTTACTTTAGATTTTTGGAACTAAAATTCATTTAGGGAGTCTAATGAAGCTCCTGCTGTTCATGACTATTCTGTAAAGACCCACTTCATTTCTATAAAAGCTCAACAGTAACACCAGTGTGTGTGTGTGTGTGTGTTAGGGGGGTATTATTTTTTGGAGCTGGAATTCCGGTCCAGTATAGACTGAGGACTAAATATTTTGGGGGGAGAAGGTTCAGTCCCTGACGTGTGACGACACCCAGTCAACCTTTAAGAGGACAAAACGTCTGGGCTGTGAGATGAGCAAACAGACTGGGTACACAACCCGAAATTGCCTCGGTGCCCCCCTAACCCTCAAAGCCTCAAACCCTCAAAAATCTTAAATAGTTCACAGAGCCGAGGTTCAGTCGCCCTCGGAGCGCCGACCTGCTTACGGTTCGATTAAACGCGACGCTAAAAGATTGAAGAGGGTTCTGGGGTCTGAGGGGCCCGAGGGACCCGGCCCTTCCACTCGCCCGTGGTACCCACAGCACCTGGCAAATATTTATATGGTTTCTGTAGAGCGACTTCTTCAGGAGTGTTTTATTCTTTACTGAGATGAAGTGTCGACGCTCCCCACAGTCCGAATCCAAAACACACACAGGTACCACCACAGCAGGGCGGGTCAGGGTGCACAGTAACCTCTCAAATTCTGACAGTGTGGGGATTTGTGTACAAAAATATAACGCAGGACTGATGCTCAGTGTCTGGTGCTGATTTTAGGTCCTCAAATTTTTGCCAATAATTTAGGGAAGGACTTTGGTTCGCTGGCTTTAAGGATAAAATCTGATTCTAGAAATTTGGGCGTCAGTTTTGATTCTCAATATTTTTTTAATGCAGATAAATAATCTGGTACAGGTCCGTTTCTTTTCATTCAGAACAGGTCGGCAGTCCAGCGACACCCGAGCGTTCTGTACATCAATAAATCATTCATTTAGCTGTGAAACATCAAATACTTCAAAACATAAATGTGTGTTTTTCTTTTAATATGTTTAATAATGTGGAGTAAAAACCTCTGATTTTATTAAGCAGGGGGTGGAGGGTTTCCCCAAATTTTTCCAAACACTTAACACTACATAACTTTTTACTTAAAAACTTTCTTAAACTAATGAGCGTTTCAGGAACCTACAGAACACAGTGATGCTTTACTTCTTTATTATACCAGTAATGTATATACTTTATTATATCAATAATATTCATGATTAATTATCTAATTATTTATTAATTATTAGTTTTTATATGAATTATTAGTTTAATGATGCTTCTGTGGTGTAATAATGAAAATGTTTGTAAATCGATGGTTTGGATTTGGGGCGGCACGGTGGCTCGGTGGGTAGCACTGTCGCCTCACAGCAAGAAGGTCCTGGGTTCAATCCCCTCCGGGAGCTCCGGTTTCCTCCCACAGTCCAAAAACATGCAGTCATGTTAATTGGAGACACTGAATTGCCCTATAGGTGAGTGTGTAAGGCAATAGCCCCCCCACCCCCGCGACCCTGATTGGATAAGCAGAAGAAAGTGAGTGAGTGTTTTGGATTTGCAAGTTACAAAGAGCCACTTAAAACTCGCTCCTAATTTTGGAGACCATCTCTAAAACTCTGGCATCCTTAAATTAGTTCATAATTTACTAAGATTAATCATTATCTGGAAGTGCACCAAATAATAAAATGTGTTTTTTTATTGACTGAATCGTTAAAGGAAGTTAAATCACCTGTCAGAGTCGAACAGAACATCAGAAAATCTATAAAAGTTTAATACAAGACGATTAATGACGTGATTTCCATCCTAATTATTAACATCCAGTAATAACTCTCATCAAAATAAATAATGAAGCGTTTGATTGTAGAAATCAGATGGTGTTTGATAAAGCGAGTGTTTAAAGGCGTGGCATGTCCCCGTGTGTGTGATTTTAGGAGACTACGTGGTGCTGACGGTGTTCTTCGACCTGAGCAGGAGGATGGGCTACTTCACCATCCAGACCTACATCCCCTGCACCCTCATCGTGGTCCTGTCCTGGGTCTCCTTCTGGATCAACAAGGACGCCGTCCCCGCCCGAACCTCACTGGGTACCAGAGTTACACACTCATTCAGTCTTTTATTTATTTATTATAATAAATAAGCAAAATCATCACAGTGCTGAGAAAACACATCCACAGGTCAGTCTCTCTGCCATCCCATAATATTCATCCAGTTTTATCTTTTAATTAGGGTTCGTTTACGTCTGCGGGGCTTCAGATTTATTCTGAAATATGAACATCATCAAACCTGAAGGTCTGAGAGGAGGAAAAATCCGGAGCAGATTTAATAATGTATAGATTTGATTTCCTCTCTGAGCGAATAAAAGCTTTTATTTAAATAACAAGCGACCGCCGCCACCACCGCCATGTCCATCCCGAGTGTCCATTAACCCGCCATCGCTATTACAGCTCCACCGTCTCCTACATGAAGATCAGAGAAGCTCCTCAAACCTCAGAGCTTCTTCTCCTCAGAACCTCTGGAGGACGTTTCTCTGATCCCGGAGGAGCCGCGACTGCTTTTCATTTTATATTTCATTTAATTCATCATGTGTTTCTTAACGAAGCGTTAATTATACAGCGCCGGGGGAGCTCGTCAGCTTTTTAGTGCAGGTGAAGCTTCATCCCCAAACTTCATTCTGAGCTTCATTCTGAGCTTCACCCCAAACTTCACCCCGAGCTTCACTAAAAGCTAAATAAATGTATGAATGTATTCATTTGTTTGATCAGGAATCACTACTGTACTGACGATGACGACGCTCAGCACTATCGCCCGGAAGTCCCTCCCTAAAGTTTCCTACGTGACGGCGATGGATCTGTTCGTCTCCGTCTGTTTCATCTTCGTGTTCGCGGCGCTGATCGAGTATGGAACGCTGCACTACTTCGTAAGCAACCGCAAACCCAGCAAGAACAAGGACAAGAAGAAGAAAAACCCGGTGAGAGCAAACAAAACAGACAAATAAAACAAACATAACAAACAAATAAACAAAAACAAAATATATAAACACAAACAAAACAAACAAACAAACAAAACAAATAAAACAAAAAGACAAGAAGAATAAACAAAACAAACAAATAAAAAAACTAATAAAAATCAAGAACAAAGACAAGAAGAAGAAAAACTCTTTGAGGGCAAACAAAACAAAAACAAACAAACAAAACAAAAACAAACAAACCATGAGGAGTTCTTCACCTACACAAATACAAAATAATCTAATAACAGAGACAGAAAAAAAATGTACATTTACAACTCTAAAACATTTTTATTACATTTACAAAATAGAAATTATGTAATTATATACATTTATATTAAAAACAAAACCTATTCATTTATTTATTTTCTGATAATTAAAGCATAATTTAACAAATTTTGTAAACAGTTTCATTTATATAAGAAAACAAACACTCGATTGGTTGTGTCTCAGGAGATGATTAAAGCCATTAAAGACTGGCACTTTGTCTGAGGTGTTCCTGCCCAGTGAGACCGGACCCACTGCAGCCCTGACCGGGACTAAGTGAAATTAAAAATAATTACTCAGCTGATTTACGCTGATGTGATTAATTATCCGACTGAGTAAAATGAACCGAGCAGACGAGCCTGTAGTTTCTACAGGAACACCAGGCTGAAGTCTGCAGTCTGAGGCTGTAGGACTCCACTAAAACACAGTGAGAGCAGTTAGACAAAGGAGACCTGGAAGAGTGGAATATCTAAACCTGACACCAGAACCGATTCTGAGCCACAATAATCAGATCATTATGATCAGAGCAGGAATTAAACCCCCGATCACCAACAGCAACAGAATCAGTGCAGACACTCGTCCCTCAGCATCACCTGATCAGGTGCTTTTAACTTCAGGAACTTTTCAATAAACAAACTAACCCTGTTTATATGGGCACAGAGAGGTCTGTAATCAGTAATAATCAGCGGTGAGGAATCAGGAGGCCCTGACACACAGTTCAGTGCTAATACAGAACACCAGCGCATTCATCCAAGCCACACAGCACACACGTCCATCACTGGTGTTTTAAACTCACATGTTTCTGTACATCATGAACTGAATGTGTTTGTGTCACTGTGTCATTTTATTTATTATTTATTATTTTATACACGCGTGTGTTTGTGTGTTTGTTTGTTTGTTTGTATTTTTTTGTTGGATCTTCATGATCTTTTTTGTGTTTCTGTTTGGACCGAAGCTCCTGCGGCTCTTTCCCGCCAAGGTATTTAGCTTGTGTACCAGTTCAAACCTTTATGCATGTGTGTGTGTGTGTGTGTGTGTGTGTGTGTGTGGGTGTTGCATTATGTACTTGTTGAACCTAACCCATCGCGGCTCCTCACGCTAGCACTTTAGCATCATGCCGCTGCTAATCCAGATAGCGTAACGTGAGTGAAACGCACGGCCGCGCTGCTCAGCGCCTCTTTGATCCTGATGCTAATCTCCAGCGCACTGGCTGCTCACCACAATGTTTTGCTAATTAATGATGGCAGCGCTCACCTTTCCTTCCTACTGACCTTCAGTGTGTGTGTGTGTGTGTGTGTGTGTGTGAGTGTGTGTGTGTGTGTGAGTGTGTGTGTGTGTGTGTGTGTGTGTGTGAGTGTGTGTGTGTGTGTGTGTGTGTGTGTGTGTGTGTGTATTTACTGATGCTGCTTAACGAATCAGCGGAGTTTTAACAGCCTGAATCAGACACCGAAATAAATAAAATCTCTCTGTAGCGGTTAGCGCTGATGCTAATGACGTGTTCATCGTCTCACAGACATCAATAATCAAACCATCACAGATCTGTAATTAAACCTGCTAATAATATTAATAATAATATAGTAATAATAATAATATAATAATAATAATTAAATAATAATATTAATTAAATAATAACAACAATGATAATAATTAAATAATAATAATAATATAACAATAATAATAATATAATAATAATAATAATAATAATAAAAATAATATAATAATAATAATAATATAACAATAATAATAATATAATAATAATAATAATATTTGACCTTTTTAAAAAAAACATTTCAATCTTTTAAATATTTTTAATTTTTATATTACATTAATTTATATTAAAAATCATCATGATTTTATTTTTATAATTAAAATTTTTCCCAAATAATTCTATATTACTATAGAGTTATTTATAATTTATAATAGTTTTATCTTCTAGATGTTTGTTTAAAAATCTTATTTATTTATTAGCGGTAAAATTAAATTAAAAAAAATATTTGTTATCTTGTAAAAATTATTATTATTTGTAAATTAAAGTATAAAATAAAGAATATATTACAACTTTTAAAAATTATTAAATGTATTTAAGCTCCTTAAATCCTTTAATTCAAAAATAAATAATGCTGATTTTGTTTACTTTTTTAAAAATAAAAACTAAATGAATGAATAATTTTGTGGAGAATCTTTGTGCAATAAGGAAACTGAAAATTAAAGAACTGTCCGCATTTTAAACAGTAAAATAAACTGAAAGAAATAAAGAGAGATGAAGGTTTTATTCTTTACTCTGCAGGTCGTCTCACTTCAGTCGGTTAAAACTCTGTTATTTTAATTTCATTTAATTTCCTGTTTGCTTTTCCTGCACTGGCTGTTTGAGGTTTGGGTCACATGACCCGACTCACCTGAGTAACCTGGGCTGCAGAACGAGTGTGAATGTGTTAGTGCTGGTCTGAACTCTCACACACACTGGAATTATTCCAAATAAAAACCAGGAACGTGCTGATATATTAATTTTATTATAATAAACATTCATACTTTAACATTATCACATTATTTATATAAGTGTTAGTTTATCTGTTTGGACTGAAGGTGTTTAGATTAGCTGTGTGAGTGTTGCTCTGTCCTGACCCGACTCCACAGAACCAACAGAACTTTATAATCACTGCAACACAAACACAGGCTAGTACATTTCACAACACAAACTGCTGCATCATTTTATTGTGTTTCAGGTGGTCGCTTGTTGCTATACTACTACAGTTTGTTGGTTGCCAGGAGGTTGCTATAATATTAAAGTATGTTGCTAGGTGGTTGCTATGGTTTGTGTAATTGCTAGAGTGCTGTAAGGGGTTTTCTTTGGTACATAAGGTGATTGCTAGTATGTTGCTAGGTGGTTACTATGGTATTTTCACTCATGTGCCGGATGGAGGGCGTGTCAGGAGAATATACCCCCCTCGTACACCATCGGTGTCTCCAGCAATGGAAGAGGAACCGGCTACGACTAAACTGGGGGACAATGCAGAAATAAAACTGTAAAATAAATTAATTATTATCAGAATATTTTTATATGATGATGAAATGTCGGGTGTAATGACCTTCCGTATCAGGATCATTCATCAGGACCCACGATGCATTTCTTCTGAGCGGTAAAGGTCAGAACTGAGTGGCGTAATGAAACGCAGGAGAAGCTACAGGAACCCGGAGCAGCAGCAGGACGAGGCGGGAGGACACGAGGAGACTCGAGGAGACGGAGAGTCTGGTTTAATCGTCGGTCGAGGTGATGTGTTGAAGGAAGCACGTGTTAGCCCTTACTGTCAGAAACTGCTGGTGGTTCCATGATGGAAGATCTGATCAGCAGAAATATGGAAATAATTTAGATAATAAATGAAACATCTGGATCAGCACGTTCCTGGTTCTTAGGTTTGGCCGGCACTAACACGACCATATATGGAAGTAAATAACAGCTAATGCTAGGTTTGCTAACCGCATCTTCAGTCGCTTCAGTAATTTGCATCTAATCTCAGTTCGACTGAATTAAATCAGAAGAAAATTTGAAGCTAATCACACAAACGGTGCAAATTACTGCATTATGGGTTAAAAGTGTCGCTAACTCCGGATCACATGACCTGTCACGCCGCGGCTCTTTATTTTAGCGCTAATTCATCTTCATTTTCCCCAAATTAGAACCCGACGGTGGACATCCGCCCCCGCTCGGCCACCGCCATCCAGATGAACAACGCCACGCACATGCAGGAGCGCGACGAGGAGTTCGGCTACGAGTGTCTGGATGGGAAGGACTGCACCAGCTTCTTCTGCTGCTTCGAGGAGTGTCGCTCGGGGGCGTGGCGTCGCGGCCGCCTGCACATCCGCGTTGCCAAGATCGATTCGTACGCGCGCATCTTCTTCCCCACCGCGTTCGGCCTCTTCAACCTGGTGTACTGGTTCTCCTACCTGTACCTGTGAGGGTCCCGTGCCCCGCCCGCCCGCCCGCTTTAATCGTATCGTTTATCGTCTCGTAGCTTTTTCTGTCGCTAATATTCTAGCATCGTGTCCGTCCTGTTTTCGGTTGGTTTTTAGCTTTGCTAACTTGCTAGCACTTCACGCGGTCGAGCACTTTTACTGGAACTGGTTAGGAGAGATGATCTGGATGATAACGAGCTGAGAGACGACTGTGTAATAAAGGTCGTCCTTTCTCGTGAACCGGTCAGGTTTTAACTCTGCGCTCACACTAGAGGGCGACAAAGTGACCGTATAGCATAACATGGAGCCGCAAACTTAGCAACAGCGACAGACAACACCAACGTTACCTGATCCAGTAGATCCAGCGGATCACTCACACCCGATTTCTGCATTTAGCTTCTGTTTAGCTTTAAAAAAAAAGAGGTTTGTGGTCGCATCAGAGATTCTGCAGCGTTTATTACAGACACACCAACGCATTAGCACGTCCCAGAATTCTTTGCGCTGTTGGTAATCCTTCACCAGTCAGCGACAGTGTTTATGTTATAACAAACAAATATTTTTTATCTCCGCCCACAGGTTGGTCATAATCTACCGACGCATTAAAGAAAAATCTGTTATTGTTGCACGAGTGAAACAAATAAATGAGCAAATTAAAAATAAGTAAATAAATAACAAATAAATAAAAAGGAAATATAAATGAATGAACAAGGAAATACAACCAAATAAATAAATAAACAAATAAGTAAATAAAAATAGTAAATAAAGAAATGAAAAAATAAAGTAATAAGTAAATAAATAAAAGAGTAAATAAATAAAAAATGTGAAAGTAAATTAAAATAAATGAATAAATGAAAAAATAAAGGTATAAATGAATTAATGAGTAAATAAAAAAATTTATAAATACATTTAATACATAAATACAATATTACAATTATATTTGGAATATAATTTTTTTTAAATGTATTAAAATAAATATTTAAATAAGTAGGTAAGTAAATAAATAAATGAGTAAATAATATTTTTAAAAATTAAATGTCTTAGTTGAATTTTATGGCTTTTTTAAAAGCTCCCACACGCCTGTAACAAACAAACAAACAGTAATTTATCAGCAGCAGTTTAAACTCAGAGTTTCTGTTTTCTGGAACAAGAATTTTATGGGACGTTTTCAGTACTGAGTGTGAAATTAAAGCGTCTGCGCCGTGTGTCTAAAATTAGGGGTGAAATTATTTCTGAAAATAGAACTTTGGGTATCTGGAGGTGAAATGAGAGTAACAGACAGTCTGATTAATTAAGCTGATTGATCAGACTGTTTAATTGATTAGACTGATGGCGTATGGTTTGTTCATGGAACGTACATGTGTAGAATTATCAGTAAATTAGCTCTATTATATATAAACAAGCATTTCTACTGTATTTAAAATGACTGACGGTTCTGCTCTCAGCTCTGCTATCAGCCGGACGGGCGCCTGCACAGACGCACGATTGGCTGCGTGTCTGTAGGGGGAGGGGCGAGGGTGTAAGGGCGGCCTCTGCTGGCCGGTCGAGGTTTCTGCACGGGGGCGGTGTGTGGCTCAGTCAGAATCTGAGATCAGACTATTCAGAATCTGCAGGACGTGAATTAAATAAATCACAAATAATCTGACAGAATCAAAAATAAAATAATAAAATCACTGAAAGTTCCGACAATAAAATGGACACGAGCAGAAAAATATTATTTAATGCTGCAACAAGAGAAAATAATGATCAAATAAAATCTCAGTGTTTATTTATAACTGATGTTACTGAGTCGGTCGACTCTGATATAACTGTATTTATTTATTTATTTATTATTATTGTTGTTGTTTACGTTTGTATCTCATCTGCTAACCAATCAGCAGCTTCTGTCACTTTTATTGTGCTTTAATTTATTTATTTCTCCTCGACGGTCGTGTGTTGCATACGAAGCAAAAGCTGTAGCATCGTTTTGGGAGAGGTGAAGCAGGCGCTCATAGCACATCAGGGACGGACTGAACCGCGGATTGCATGACTAGATTACCCAGAATCCCCTGAGACGTTGACGCGGTCTGTACAGCACAAAGCTGGGCTCACGTTGGACGTTGATTAACGCTGGCGCTCCTGCACGTTGTCGATGAGAGGCTGAGGTGTGTCGTTTCAGCGCCGCACAAAGACAAGAGTGAGGTTTCATCATTCTGCTGTTTGTAAAATCATCGTATTTATTCAAAAAATCATCTGTAAATCCATCCGAACTGTATAATCTAGTGATTTATATTATTATTATTATTATTATTATTATTATTATTATTATTATTATATGCATGCACCTTTACAGGCCTAAAATAATCGAATTATTTAACAGAATTCTGTTGATATTTATGGACTCAACATAAAAAATATATTGTTTATAAAAATTTAAGATGGATTTTCATCTCTTTGAGGAGGAAACAAGGGCGTGGCCGACCTGGGTGCCACTTTAAATTACTCCATCACTCAGGAGAATCTGGACTGGACTGCACTTCTACATTTCCATTGACCGGGACTTTAATGTTTGCAGCCCTGCCACTATATGCAGCTAGCTAGCTCCATGCAGGAATGCTCACATGAAAACAGAGAGATAAATGTTTGGATAAAACGACGTGATGTGATTTTAACAACAAAAAAGATCCAGTGTGAATAACTTTGCAGATCGAAGCAAATCGAAGCACGAATAAATCAGCTTTAACCTTTTAAGACCCTGCGGTCACATATGGGGACGTCACCGTACCTTGTTCTGCCTAACTTAGACCTGTTGTCCTCATTAGTAGACGCTTCTGTCGGCCATCTAGTGATACCAGACAATAAATAACATAAAAACAAGATGAAAATGCATAAAAGATCAAAGCTCGGGTCTTAGGAGGATAAATCGAGCATAAAACGAAGCTGCTAAACACGATGTGCAGTCAGGACGCTGCATCAGGTTCTTCATGATGTTTATGTTTGTGCTTTTTACTATTTAATGGTAACTGACAGAGATGATGTTGTGATAAATGACGGCTGATTTTGATCTGAGGTCTGTAGAGGAATTGTGCATCCTCAAACCCTCGATCATGATCTCTGGTATCAGCCGAATTCCCTCCAGCCACAAAGTCAAGGGTTCATCCACATGTAGAATATTTTATTTATTTCCAGCCCTGGACTCCTGAACTGAATGAACTTTGTAATCATTTTATCATGTATACGGGATGGTGTGTATATGGTGTGTACATGGGATGGTGTGGGATTGTACAGTTCCGACCCCCCTCAGTTCCACCGCATGATGTATAAACATGACTGCAGAACGAACTACGGAGCGTATAATTGAACCTGGGACTCAAAAACAAACAGAAGGACTTTTATTCTGTATTTTTCTCTGATTTTAATCCTGGATCACGTCACAGGACTTTTAATCTGAAGCACCTATAAAATCTACAAACACTCAAATAAAGCAATGGAATCATTAAAAAACCTGCGTCTGTTTCTCTTTTTTTAGCATTAGTGTTAATGTGTGTTTTGAACGTTTTATATGCATTTATTTAAACCAAATAGCCAAGGGTGTCGGAGGGGAAGCACCGTTCGTTCGTCCGCTTTGACAAACCCACGCAGTGACAGGAAGCCCGGTGGGGCGTCAGGACTCTTTTACCCAGCAGGCTTCCCAGGACGGAGCTCATCCCCAATTTCTCAGGAACAAAAACTGAGCTACAGCGGACGGCCAAAAGTATTTGGACGCATGAACGAGAGCTTGTTGGACGCCCCATTTGGAAACTCTCGGGGTGAAGTGGATGGTGCCGATTTTCTGTGATTGTAATTGTTGTGTTTATAATCCAGGACAGTGTTGATTTTTCTTGTTCCTGTGTTTATAGAATACAGGAGATCTTGTGATGTCATAACTCTATTGTAAACCACATATAGTCCACGGTGGGTGTTTAAGGATGGACTCAAAAGTGCAAAGGTCAACGGACGCTGACTACGAATGATTCTGATCCAGCAGACCAAAGTGAGGAAGCTCCTACCATCCGCTCACCAGAAATAAACAAACATCAACCAACATCAGAAAATACCAAGATCACCTTTATCATGGATTCATTGAATTTAACATGAGAAAGAACACAAACCCTTTTATCACCCTCACTGAAAGTGTAAATATAACATCAGAACCCGGGTCAAGGATTAAAGAATGTTTTCTTTTACACGGAGGGTCTAAGAATAAAAATAAGTTAAGAACAGCTGATTCAGAGCGTTTAGACGTTTGAGAATGAGACGTCCAACAAGCTCCTGTTTAGGTGTCTAAATACTTTTGGTTGTGTGCTGCACCTGGTCTGTAGGAGCGTTAGATCTTCAGCCCACACGCGTCCTCGAGCTCCACAGTGAAAGGCATCAGATTAGCGTTCATGCTATCCGAACACGATGCTAAACGAGGTGGAAACTCCGTCTCAGCCCAGACGAGCTTCACAGCAGACGCGTCCGTCTGACCTTCATATTTACACCGATTCATCCCGAAAACACGCCCGACTCCATCACACACCCCCACACACACACCATCACACCCCCATAACCCACACGTAACCGTGCCGGAACACCGGCGCCCCGGATCAACCGCCTGAGGCGTGAAATTAGCTTTAACGTTAGCACTGAACCTCACTAGCAGTGGAATTGAATCCACTTTGCAAATACATGATCTTTTTGGAGTGTGTCTGTGGGGAATTCATGCCCATTTAGTCTAAAGAGCATCAGTGAGGTCAGGCGCTGATGGACTGATGGGACGCTCACGTGTTCAGTGGACCTGAACAAGATGGTTAGCAGTGGTGTCCACATACTTTTGGTAGAAATGTGAATTTTTTTTTTTTTTAGGAATTTGAATGTTTGTGGTTCGTCTGGATGTTTTTTATTCACGTGGAAGAGTTGTCGCCGTGTGGTGAGGGCCGGACAGCCTCAACCTGAATAAGAATGGTGTTGATTTTCCATGGTGTTGATTTATCTGCCCCCGCCCTAGACGTGTGGTTGTTATATGGAGTGATTTATAGATTTTCAGTAGCTCAGTATTTACGTTTACATGCTAACTGAAGGATAATTGGGACCCCGAGCTCGTGTATCATCATCCATCCCCGGACAGACGGCGTTAATGGTCGTGTCGTCCTCCACTGTCAGGTACCGTGTTGATTTTTGGGATGAATGATGGACAGCGATGGAGGGGCGATAAATCACCCCCTCTACAGTCTGACATCCAGCGATACGATGAGATACGAGCAGCTATAATGTCCAGACTGGAGCCACGCCACCAGCTATAAATCATCAACGATCAACATGACAACAGAGACTACAGGCCATTATTATTATTACTATTATTATTATTATTATTACTATTATTATTATTATTACTATTATTATTATTATTATTACTATTATTATTATTATTACTATTATTATTATTATTACTATTATTATTATTATTACTATTATTATTATTATTATTATTATTATTATATTTATTATCATTATTATTATTATTATATTTATTATTATTATTATTAATTATTATTATTATTATTATTATTATTGTTGTTGTTATTATTGTTATTATTATTATTATTATTATTATATTTATTATTATTATTATATTATTATTTATTATTATTAATATTGTTGTTGTTTTGTTATTATTATTATTATTATTGTTGTTGTTATTATTATTAATTATAATTGTTGTTATTATTATTATATTATATGTAATTATTATTGAATTTATAATATTAATTCATGTTATTAATATTATTATTTTATTATTAAATTATAAAATGTTCCAGCTTTTATAGAACTGTGAATCATTTAGATCAATACTATAGAAGTGGATTAAAGGTTCTGGTTCTGGTTCTGGGTTCTGAACTGGTGCCACTCGTGTGTTTGATGGAGTTGTGGAGGAGACCGCGTCCCCCTAAACCCCCTAAACCCCCTAAATCCGTCCTCGCTGACTCAGTGGGCCTGGTCCAGTTCCGCTCTGGGACCCCCGGTAGGTGGTGTGAATGTTGATGAATCCGGAGCGGCGGGTTCTGAATACTGATCAGCTGGTTTAAATTCAGCCAGTCAGCAGGTGCCTGCGCTAATGCTAATCCCACACCGCCGCTAGCTTACAGAGGACACGCCGTCCACGAGCTGCTGTTTAGAATTCCAAATTCTTCTGTACGGAGGGTAAAGAGATTATAGAGCAGAGCTTCATTACACGGCCAGAAGTATGTGGACACCACGGCTGAGTGTTCAGGTGTTTCAGCTACACACGTTAATGAAAATGTGTGCTTTATATAATGCGCACTGCGCTGCTCTCCAGTTTAAACAGACCTATAGCTTTGTAGCAACATCTAAGGGAAGGTCCTTTCCTGTTCTAGTATGTGCATGAAGCAAGCTCTATAAACACATGAAGAAAACTCTGACTTTAACCTCATCAAACATGTTCGGGATGCACTGGAACCTCAACTGTGAGTCAGGTCTCCTGATCCACACACACTCAAAAATCTTACAGAAAGCCATTCCAGAAGAGATCAGGCGTCCACATATTTCTGGACAGTGGAGACGTCTCAGGAACAGAAGAACCTTCAGCCCCGGCGATGGTGTGCGATTATTTTCAGTTTGTAGGGCGGTGTGTGTGTGTGGTGTGTGTGTGTGTGTGTGTGTGTGTGTGTGTGTGTGTGTGTGGTGTGTGTGTGTGTGTGTGTGTGTGTGTGTGGTGAGCGCTACACACTAACACTCTTGTTGTTGTTTCGGTTCCAGTCCCAGAAGGCGCGTGGGGACGGCGGTTGGCGTCGCCGCTGGTTTCGTGCTTCACCACGTTATTGATTTGAGCTCCTGCAGGGCTGAAGAAATGTGTGAATGATCTAAAGTGCTGCAGGTGAAGATGTTCTACTGGAGACGTGGAGGAAAAACACGCTGGAGACCCGTCATGTAAACTCTAGACCTGAGCTCTTCATGGTCAAAAGTATCTGGACACCTGACTGTGAGTTCCGTCTGTGTAATCTTCAGCTAGAACAACAGCCGCTCTTCTTTGGAGTGTGTGTGTGTGTGTGGGAATGTATAAATGAAAGGCAGAGTGATTGTGCTGGTGATGTAGAAGCGGTTGCTAGCTGGTTGCTGCAGTGTTCCAGGTGGTTGCTAGGGTGTTGCTACAGTATCCTACATTCTAGCTTGCTGTAGTATCCTCAGTGGTTAAGAGTGTTGCTACCAGGTTGCCAGAGTTTTCCAAATGGTTGCTAAGGTGCTGCTAGGCGGTTATTTCAGGATTAAGGGCAGTTACTAGGGTGTTGCTAGTGTACTTGGATAATATGAGGCTCTTATTTATTTGGACTTGATTCCAACACACACAAGCACACCATCATCAGGAAGTTCTGAGAGCTCCTTCTGTATTCTATAATGATGTGAGACGATGAGAGACGATGTAAGACGTTGTGAGATGAAAGGAGATGATGTGAGATGTTATGAAAGGTGATGTGAGACATTGTGAGATGTGAAATGAAGGGAGATGAAATGAGATGATGTGAGATGTTATGAAATGGAGACTATGTGAGATGGTGTGAGATCATATGAGACTATGGGAGATGGTGTGAGATGTTATGAGATGGTGTGAGATGTTATGAGATGAAGACTATAGGAGATGATGTGAGACGTGAGATTTTAGTTTCTTCACTCTGTTTTAGCTTCAGAGTTTCTAAAAGTGTCCCGGTGTGTGATGGAGAGGATGAAGGAGTGAGTTTGGATGGAAGGAGGACGAGTGAAGATCCTCCGGTGGTACAGTGTGGTGTTGGAGATGAAAGGATGGGTGGAGATCAGGTTCTGGGCAGAAGGAACATCTGAGACTCTCGGTGTCAGGAGGAGTTTCAGGGATGAAAGGACCAGCAGTTACACGCTGGACTTCATGCTAACAAGAGCTCTGATTATTAGTGATGGAATGTTCTGCAGCTTCAGGTCCTCTCTGATGGAGCGATGGAATGAGATGATGGAGCAGGAGACTGCGGTGAGATGCATGATGGGTAAATAAATCAGTTTAAACAGACCTAATGTGTTTATGAAGCTTTTAACAGCGGTGGAAATTCTCTCAGCATCTTCAGAGATCAATACTGACCTGCTCTGTCTCCAGCGCTTACGTGATGATCACAACATTTCCACACGACTACAGCAGTGAGAAAAAGTATTCACACCCACACCACCATCATCAACAACCCGCAAAAAAACTCTCTAATCTCATCTAAACCTTTCACACCACTCTGGAGGAGAATCTGAGCTCCACTGTTCCACACTGAGCTGCAGGTCTCATCGGGTCATGGCATCTCCACCGGGGTCCAATCCTGAACCCATAACCCAGTTACACCTCAGCTTCAGCTCACATACAGATGACCTCAGGTTCTTCTCAAAAGATTCCCTCAATAACGACAACTGGTCCAGGTCCAGACACATCAAAGCACCTCCAGTAGAGTTGAATTCCATCACACCACCTTTCTGATGTTCAAGAGTGAAACCCTTGGTGTCTTTAAGGTTTCAGTTTTGATTGGAGGAGAATCTGAGCTCGACTTTTCCCCAACGGGTCACGGCGTCTCCACTTGGTTCCAGTCCTAAACCAAAACCTGCTGCATAACTCGGTTACACCTCAGTTCAGCTCACGGATAGATGACCTCACGTTCTTCTCAAAAGGTTCTCCATTAGAGTGGAATTCCATCACACCACCTTTCTGATGTTTGATCGTGAAACCCTGAAGGTTCTGAAGGTTCCAGTTTTGATTGGTCCGTCTGTAGAGCACCATTCCCAAAGCTCCAGGGGTCATCCAGACGACTGTTCCATGAGCACTGATGTTTCTTCTGGTTAGGAAAAACCTGCCATCTTGACAGACACTGACCAGAGGCAAGGATGGAACCCAGGTCCTGAGGTTCCACACCAGCTCTGGAGCTGTTAGGGTGCGTGGATATGTCTCAGCCAGACGAGAATAATCGATGTTCTTTTTATTTCTGCATTTTCTCTCAGTTTAGTCGTAGCCAGTTCCTCCAGTTCCTCATCCTCTGCTGGAGACCCTGATAGTGTATGAGGAGAGTCTGAGGACTGAGGTGTGTGGTGAAAAGTCTCGGTCCTTCATTTCCTGAGCGGTGAGTTTAGAAGGACGTTCGGTGGGACGTGGCGGGACGTGGCGGGACGGAATCTGTCACCCATTCTTCATCCTGGGACGAGAACTAAGCCTCCGCCGAATGGTTTTATTTTTATATCCGTCACAGCGCTGGTGCTAAATTCAGCTCTAATTTGGGGGTTTAATGATCCTGATTGGAAGCAGCTCGGCTCCCGTGGTTCCTACCCTCGCTCTCCTCTGCTTCATTACTCTGAGGAGAGAACGTCTGAGGTAGAACCAGGGGCCGTGAACGAACCACCGGCTCATTTTACACACGCCACCGCCGCCGCCCAACAGGCTCGGCCACCGAACCTTTAAAGTTAGCATGTTAGCAGAGTCCATGTGACGTTAAACTGGGTGAACACTCCACCCAACGACTTTAACGTCCAGGTAAAGTGGACTAAAGTCGTGTTCCAGAATCCTGGCTGGTACTCACACTTTTGGATGTGATGTCCTTCATCTCCGTCTACAATCCCTGCAGTCGTGGCTGAAACACCAGTTTAGTAATCAGAAAGGGGCGTCCCAATACTTTTGATCAAGTAGTTTATTTTAGTTCCAGTTAAACAGGACTCTGATGTTCGGTGGTTCCAGCTGACTGGGTTTAATAACGCAGTGTTAAATATTAATTATAATCGTCTCTACTCTTTATTTTCAGACTCCTGAGCTCATTAATAACGGGCAGCGCTTCGGTTACAGCGGGCACCATTAGAAAAAGAGACCCGTCCACATTTTGGCAACCCTTATTACCCGCTCGTCAGCAGCAAACTGAACTAATTAGCCGGCAGAGAGGAGCGAGCGTTAAAGACAGGAGCATTTAGCGCCGATATCAGACGCTGGGCTATTAGACCTGACAGACGCTGCTTATCCTGCTGTAATTACAATCCTGGTGGGTAGCGGTGCGTATCCGCGCCCAACCGCTCGGCAAACAACAACCAACTAAAATAAATAATAATAACAACTCATTTTACTGCTTCTGTAATCAGAAACATCGTAGAAATCAGATCAGCGCTTATTCACCAGTTGCACTAGTAATAATATAAAGTTCGGCAGAAAAACGTACACAAGGGGGCGCCCAAGAGGCACAGCGGGATATTCTGCGCTCTCTAAGACCAAATCTCAGCTTGGCTGGGTGCCCCTTAGCGGGCACGATCGTCAGTGCAGACAGTGCAGCAGACAAAATTGGCCGCTAAAAACTGGGCGGGGTCTCGGACGCCGTGTAAGGACCCTGGTTAGTATCCCGAGGTGCCTGTACAGAAGTGGAGGAACGTGGAGATCAGCGCGTGACTCTCCGTGCACGAGACCGACCTCACGCGCCGATCCACCGAAGTGCGGGGGGATAAGAAGGGGTCGGTGTCAGGGGAGTATACCCTCCTCATGAATATACCTTGGGTTAGATCCTCGCCTCAATGTGGTCAATGTGAAGATGTTTTCAAAATGTTCAGGTATTTTTAATGAAGGTTAAAATGTTGTAAGTTTATGATTTTATGTATTTATTTATTTTTATGAAATAATCGTTATACCATGGGGGTGGATCTGAGCTGAGTGGAGCTGATTTATTCAGCGCTGTGTGAGGTTTATTTATTTATTTATTTATTTATTTATTTAGGGATGTTGGTTCTGGGGTGTTAAATCGGTGTGACAGTCCCCCCCGGGGAACGCCAGCTCTTATTAATCTGATAAAGCAGAACAGGTGAGGAGAACATATTCATCTCCTGAAACGAGGAGAGGGGAAGGTCGGGGGTCACACTTCAAACCGCGTCGGAATTACGGCAGCGTTCCCGGGGCATCACCTCCATCCACATCAGAGTGAAATAATTCAGATGAACAGAGCAGAACAACGATTTCGGAAAACCCACATTGCCCCCCCCCCCCCATCCTTTACCCCCCCCCCCCCCCAGCGAAACGGCGTTTTTATTTATTATATAAATAAATAAACTAACATGAGCGCATTCACAGTCCAACACTGGTAAACACGCACCAGGCCGTGAAACGACGAGGACACAGATGAAGGACATCACATCCAAAAGCGTGAGTACCAGCCAGGACTCTGGAACACGACTGCAGGGATTGTAGTTCAGACTGATTGCAGTGAGGTCTGGCTTACAGTCTGCATTCCGATTCATCTCAGAGGTGTTGAGTAGGGATAAGCTCACCCACTGCCAAAAATATCCCGGGACCTTCATGCCACCTCCACCGTACTTCCATACAGTCGGCACTGTGGTGGTCATTCCTAGATCAGACCACCAGATGCTGAAATGTGATTCACCGTATCAGGTCAGTATTAATGCGGCTCCAGGGTCCGACAATCATGTGCTTTACACCGGTGCACTGAGCGTGGTCGTCTTAGGATTGTGTCTAGTAGCTCAGCAGTGGAAAGCTGTCAGTTATTTTGTGCTGACGTTTACGACACTAACAGCGATGATGCTTTCAATATAAGCAAGAAATGGCTTGCAGCAGACATTCCAATTCATCCCGAAATTGTTGGATAGGGAGGTCAGGGCTTTGTGCGGGTCACTAGGGTTCCTCCAAACCGAACCAATCACCCCATGACCATGGACCTCACTGAGCTCAGTCACACTGGGACATTTATTTTTACACGACTTAATATTTAGCAGTGGCGTCCACATACTTTTGGTCATGCTGATCGCTTCACTCGTTTTTGTCTCTGCTGAAGTTCATCACGTCCTCTGATGGATCGGAGCTCCGTGGACGTCGTGAGCGATAAATCGAAGCTGTTTGTCGTTCCGGTCCTGATCGAAGCTCCTGAGAAACGCTGACGGTGATCTCGGCTCGGATAAAATCCATACAAATCACCCCCCTCCACCGCGCCCCGCCCCGCCCCGCCCCGCCCCGGCTCATCCTGACGGATCGGACGTTTCCTGAGATGGGTGTGGAAGCTGGCATGCGTGTCCTTGTTCTGACCTGTAAAAGAAGAGGGATCAGCACTGTGGGGATTAATTACCGTGAGTAATCGAGTGGAACGTGAACGATACGACAGCTAATCACGGCGTCACGCTGAGAGCTCTCCATGGCTCACGATGTTACTGAAGTAAAAAAAAGTTTGAGGATTTTTATTTTCTTCACTCAGTTTCATTCTGTTACCCTGGTCAGAGTCCTGGTGGGTCCGGTTCCACTGGGAAACTCCACACAAAGCAGGAACACCCTGGACTACGAACTGCTGGGTAGTGAAACTAGATAAAGCTCCTGCAGAACTAATATAAAAACCAGGAGACTTTATCAGCTCTGCTATCAGCCGACCAGGCGCTACACAGTCTCATAGGGATTCCTTATAAGTGCTGCAGTTACGCCCTCTGCTGGCTGATCGATGGTCCTGCACAGAGACGAGGGATAATGGAGATCAGTGCGTGACTATCCATGCGCAATACGGGTCTCCATATGAACCCGATTAGGAGAAACGTACGATTAATCAGACCTCCTCTCCACTATTACACACTCACACACACTCACATACAAACACTCACATACACACACACACACACACACACACTCACATACACACTCTCACACACTCACATACACACACACACACACACACTCACACTCACACACACACTCAGCTGATCTGCAGGATGAAATGTCCTCGTTAGATAACAGTGGAGTTTCAGCTGATGTGGTTTCGAGGAGAATCTGACTGATGTGACGTTAATAATGTTTTATAATTGTTTATAAATATTAATGATGCTGTAAAGTCGCTCACTTTACACTCTAGTGAACAACACACACACAAGCACACACACACACACACTCACACACACACACACACTGTTCAGTTTTGCAGCAGAACGATTCACTCCGGACGTGTTTTCCTCTCACTTTAAAGGAGATAAAGGAATAAAATAAATGATTTATTTTGGATGAAGGGGCACCACGGTGAAAAGTTTTGGCTCAGCACTAAGCTGCCAATTAGTTCCTCCCAATTAGCTCTTCTGACCTTCTCCAGGAGAACCAACCTTCCAAACGGAACATCTCACCACCCTGACATTTCAGAAAGAAAACCCAGACACTTTCTGTATAATGAGGAAAAATTAATCTGAATCTCTAACTGAACCAAAGAGTCAGAACCAGAAAAGTCCAAACAAAAGAGTCAGAACCAGAAGAGTCAGAACCTAGTCAAGACTAAAAGAATCATAATAACAAAATTAAATATAATAATAATAAATAATAATAAAATTAAAAACAATAATAATAAACGTGTATGTTTAATGATTGTTGGTGTGTAAATATTTAAATCTGAAACCCAAACAGCTGAGCGCTCCACATGCAGCGAGGTACCACAAACCATGATGTTCAGGTGTTCCAGGTGTTCCAGGTGTTCCAGCTGGCACTGAGACCTGCTCTTCTGGGACTTGGCTCAGTTCGACTGATGAAATTTGGATGAAGTCCCGTCACCTGAGAAGCTGAATAAACATCTCGCTGGCCTCCACACCTCCTCCTGGTTCCACACGTTTCGTCCCAGCGTGAGATCAGAGACGCAGGAACCAATTAGGTTTGGCAGGAACCGGTTCCAGAGCCTGTGGGAACTCGGTTCTCCTGAGGGACGCGTGCTGGAGGAACCGATCTGTGATGATCTGGTGCCTCGTTATGTTCTGAAGCTCCAGCTGACTCAGAGCTTCTCCAACTTCCTCCCAGGAACCTTCAAGCACCACCTGAGGGTCCTCATCACAGGAACCAGGAACCACACACACACACATACAGTACTGGAGATGCTCCATTTTACCTGGTCAGGGCTGTGGTGGATTCTGAGCCTATCCTGGAAAGACTGGGCGGGGCAGCACACACTCACCCCATCACATCCATTCCCACACCAAAGCGATTTAGGGCAGCCAATCCACCTTCTACACTGTGTCTGTGCTTTTGGAGGGTGGGAGGAAGACATTTTTAGGAGAACATACCAAACTACACAGAAAGTACTCTTCAGGTTTTGGCACTTAATGCCACCCCAATTTACACCAAAACCTCCAAGTACCAAAGTATTCAGATGCCTGAATGTGAGCTTAAAGTATGTCTGTGTATGGGAATTTGTGCCCAACGGTGTTCTGGTTCATCCCAGAGCTGTTGAGTGGGGTTTTCTTCACGTCTTTATAGAGCTCGATCATGCTGGAACAGGACAGGACCTTCCCTAAACTATTGCTGCAAAGCTGGAATCATGATAGATCATTTCCTTTATATGATTGATTTATTACACCTGACCTTCACATCAACCTTCTCAGCTTTAACAGTCTTTACTCTTCTGGGAGAGCTTTCCAGAATATTTTGGAGTGTGACTATGGGGATTTGGATGAATGAATCCGTGGATCAGGCGTGAGGTGGAGACTGGAGAAATAAATCAGGTCAGTTTGAAGGTCAGAGAACCTGACGCAGCGACACATGGACCTCATTACGGGGGGGAAGGAACCGGCGGCGGCTGAATGATTTATGAGGGCGTATGAGCGGTGCTTAATTAGTGCTCGTTAATGTCGTTCCTCCGTCTGCGTTAAGTGCGGCCGCGTCACTGCCGCGGTTCAGTGGATTAACCAGCCCTCTGATAACCTTCTGTTAATAATCACGGCTCGGCCTGGCAGGAGTTCATTAATATCAGCACAGTCACGAAAATAAATATTAACGACGGGATCGATTCATTCGTTCATCTTTATTAATGATGTTATAATACCGAGGGTTATTACACCCTACACGCTGCACTACATGAGCAAAAGTATGTGGACACTGACCGGGGCAGCGTGTCTGCATTTTCAAACATAATCAAACACATTCACCATGAATTAGAAGCTGTTAAATCATGGTGCTTTACACCGCTCAGCTGGTGCTTTTAGTTGAGGTGTTTGGTGCAAGTACCTGCTGAGACTCTCTGTATGAACTCGGCACCGAGGAGGAGGACGTGTGTGCTAGTGTGAGGCTCTCCTCGGCCTGCAGAGCGAGTTCGGAGCATCTGAATCAGTACACACACACAAAATCATCGTTTTTAAAACAGAGCTGAGCTGCTCAGATGAACCTGAAGGATCAGATTTATTACTGAATAATCATTTTTCAGGGCGAGAGTCCGTCGATGTTTATAGAGCCGCGTGGTTAATGATGAGGAACCGCCGACCGCGCCGATACTCCCGCTCACTGCTGATAAATATTCCATCAGCTGATTCTGAGGCTGAGCGGCTGAATTCGCTTCTGTAACGTGTTTAGGGATTTTTCATCTCGTGTCACGTCGTCTTTATTATTTATTATAGTTTATTATGGTTTATTATGGTTTATTAGATCTCTGCGGCTCGCTACAGCGTCACATTCAGTCCACGCAGAGCTCTAAATACACCGTAAAATCACAGACACCGAAGGAAACGTCCAAATCCCGCGTTATTTATTTATTCCCAACGTCCCGGAATCAGATCTTCTGTTTTACATTTATATTTATGGCATTTAGCGGACGCTTTTACTCACAGAGACTCACAGGACTGAGACAGTGTACAGTCTGAGCAAATGAGGAGCCCAAAGGTGACAACCTGGCGGTGGTAGGGCTTGAACCAGCAACCTTCTGATTACTAGTCAAGTACCTTAACCACTAATGAACAACTTTATTTATTATACATGCAGATGTGGAACAGAAATAACAAGTAATTAATAAATCCTTTTTTTGGCTGCTCCTGTATGTAGGTGTCGCCATGATGGATCTGGTCCTCATACCAAACCTTGGTACAGTTTTTGCCCCGGATGCCCTTCCTGACACAACCCCCTATTTCTATCCAGGCTTGGGTCCTGCACTGAGAGAGAGCGCACTGACACAGCAAATGTTCCTAATCAAGATTCGGCTGTTTCAGCAATCATGTCCATGCAGACGCCCGACCGGCCGATAGCACCGCTGAAGTTCAATCCCTGGATCCCCAGATCTTTACCGCTGCACCACCTGAGCGCCCCCTGGTCCTATATGCATATTTGGGATATGTGTGATCCATTAAACACTTAAACCTTTTTAACGAGGGACGTTGGTTAACGAGGGACGTTGGTTAACGAGGGACGTTGGTTAACGAGGGACGTTCATTAACGAGGGACGTTGGTTAACGAGGGATGTTGGTTAACGAGGGATGTTGGTTAACGAGGGACGTTGGTTAACGAGGGATGTTGGTTAACGAGGGATGTTGGTTAACGAGGGACGTTGGTTAACGAGGGACGTTCATTAACAAGGGATGTTGATTAACGAGGGACGATGGTTAAAGGAGTGACGTTGGTTAACGAGGGACGTTGGTTACCTAGAGAATTTGGTTAACGAGGGACGTTGGTTACCTAGAGAAGTCGGTTAACGAGGGTCGTTGGTTTGAGCTGAATAATCCCGTCTGATCCCGTGCTGATCACGTCACGTTTGATGTCTGATTATAACCGGCTGCTTCTTCATCATCCTCGTCGTACCGGGACAGGAACCGTGATGGCGTGGTGTAAACGTCGACCCGCTCAGCTGTTTACCAGCGATAAAACTTCGTAGCGCCGCTCCGTTCCACCGAGCGCGGGTCTAATTAACCTGGTCTGTATCTATAATTGGATCAGCGGTGGTTAGTGTGGGCGAGAGAGGTTCACTCTCTCTCTCTCTCTCTCTCTCTCTCTCTCTCTCTGGTCCTGATGTAACATCTCATGAGTCAGCGCTCTCACTCAGGTTTGGTTTCCATCAGCAGTAATTGACGTCTTCCACCTTCAGATTCCTGTTCCACCTGGAGGCTCCAACCACCCACGCGATTACAGACGAGGGTGGCACCGAGACGCCAACCACTGCCAGCCAGTTTGTTAGCACTCAGCACAGCACTGCTAGCGCTGGCACGACACTCGACGCTGCATACAGGGGAGGAAAAGTTAGCAGAAACGGGTAATGAAGCAGCCGCGGCCTCCTGATGAGCTCTAACGTTCCTCTGAGATGTTCCTCAGGTTCTGTGTGGTCAGTGGTGATGATGATGAAGTTCCTCCAGTCCAGGAAGAACATCAAGAATCTTCTAGAATCTTCAGAGCTTACCACACTGATGAACTTCTTCCTGGTGTTCATGATCTGAGCGGTAGGGTGGGTCGGGTGGTAGTACTTCCTGAGGACTTGGGTTCTCTTTGCATACTGGCATCCAAAAACATGCCAGTAGGTGAACTTGCTGCTCTAAACGGCTCCTAGTTTACGTTCCTTGTTCATTCATCCTAAAACATCTTCAGGAAAGAAGAGCGAACTAACCACCGGAGCAAATCGTTTCTGTATGGATCCTCCAAACCTAACGGGTGTGGCAAAAATTTGGCTCCGTTTGGCTGCATTCAAATGTAAATTCGTCCATCCATGATGTTTCTCATTGCTCAGGGGTCCAGGTGTTGTGTTCCTTACACCAAACTCTGACTGGCAGTGCTGATTGGTCGTCCAGCTTTTTGAAGACACACCATGTGCAGTTTTTGTTGGTCTTTATATTTCGAGTATTTAGCCTTCGCTCAAGGGCTTGGCAGTGGCAACCTGACAGTGGTGGGGCTCGAACCTGCAACCTTCCTTAACCGCTCAGCCATGACTGTCCCGTTGAAACTGGGTCATACTCTCATATTTAGGAAGCGTAGATGCGGAAAAACAAGGACGATGATCAGCACTGAGCGAGCGTACGAGATGGCCAGAACAGAAAAGCAGCTGCTGAACCACATCAAGCCCTTAAAGCTACAGAGGGGCAACTATCACAAAGGCATGACGGTGTAGTGACACGATGTTAAAAAAAACGGCAAAAGTATGTGGATGCCCTTAATATGAATTTGCACCTATAACAGTCTCCACTGGTTTGATTCAGTGATTGGAAAGGGTGTCCACATACTTTTGACAATGCACATAATAGGAACGTTCTTTCTTTGTTTAGTTGGAATCTGAGGGTTCACAAACTTTATAATGATCAGGCCACAAAGGGGTCACAAACTTTTTCTCACTACATTTGGGAATAAAAGGTTGGATCTCCAGCTCTGGTCTGACGTTCCTCACTTCAGATCCATAAACCCTGGTTCCTCCTCGCCCCCCTCCGGAACGTTCCCGCGCCTTTATGAAGTTTTTGGTGGTTTTTAACGAGCGGATTATTTTCCCGGCGCGGTTATGAAGACGAAACGCTTCAGACGAGCTTCCTGACGTTTCAATAAAAACCAGAAACACGAAACCACGTCGCAGCGAGAGAAGGAACCGTCCTCCACCGGAACTGCTGGGACCGACCGACACAGCTCCACGGGAACGAAGGATTCTGGGAGGAACACGTTACTGAGGATTGCGTCAGTGTCCAACACACACACTCACACACTCACACACACACACACACACACTCACACACACACACACACTCACACACTCACACACACACTCACACACACTCACACACACACACACACACACACTCACACACACTCACACACACACTCACACACACACACACTCACACACTCACACACACTCACACTCACACACACTCACACACACACACACTCACAAACACACACACACGTTGAGTCTTTAGGGAGGAAAAACTGAGCTAAACTTTCTCTTTAATGAAACTTCTAAAAAAACGTCCCAACATTAAAGAACTCATTGAGATCTGCTCCTCAACATGAGACGTGAAGGTTCAGGGTGAGTCAGAAGATCGTGGAGCTGGGATCTACTGCACAGTGCTACGGTTCTGTGGGTGGATCTGTAGGAAACTTAAGGGATCTGTTGGTGATCTGTAAGTGGATCTGTAGGAAAAGTAGGAGATCTGTGGGTGGATCTGTAGGAAATGTAAGTGATCTGTAGGTGATCCAAATCATAGAAAATGTAGATGATCTATAAAACAGGGATCTGTAGGATCTTTAGGTGATTTGTAGGATTTGTAGGTGATCTGTAGGAATGTAGATGGATCTGTAGGTGGATCTTTAGGACGTTTAGGTGATGTGTAAGTGGATTTGTAGGACCTGTAGGTGATCTGTGAGTGATCTGTAGGTGATCTGTGGGAATGTAGGTGATCTGTAGGTAATGTGACATGTTTCGACATAGATCTTCTGTACGACTGAATTTTACAGCCAGTTAATGGAGCTTGTTTAGCTTAATGAGGATTTTTATCTGTTGGCACCGAGTGTGACTGAAACCACTGAATCCAGTAATTAGAACCAGTACAGATTATAATGGATTATACTGGATTGTAATGAGATCTATTCAGGATTCAGGAGGAAGGTTTGATGTCAGTGTACAGTCAGTACTGACAGACATGTGAAGGTCGTTCTGTCCTATAAAATCCTCTCTCTCTCTCTCTCTCTCTCTCCAAGAATGAGAAGATCGTTTCGGTTTTGTCGGAGCTTTCGGTCGGTCTGTTTTATTTATTTATTTATTTTTATTTTTTTTATTTTTTTTTATTTTATTTTTTTTTTGGGGGGGGGGGGGATTTTCACCTCTCAGCATCTTCATGCAGTGTTCCAGAGTGTGAGTGTGAGGACTTGACTGAAGCTCCTTCATCCTTCTGAGAATCAGAAATAAAACATCCATTTTTGAGCTTAATGTTTGAAATGTAAAGCACCGATACAGTGTGTGTGCGGTGCCACAGCGCCACCTACAGGAGCTTACACAAACCCGTGAAGCTTCCAGCAGAGCAAGAGTAGAGTATTTATGAGGACCTTGGTAACACCACTGTTCCTGTTCCTGAGCGGAGCATTTAAAGATCTCAGTAATAACAACAAAGTTTAAGCAATCATGCTCTAATCCCCCCTGTCCTGCACCCTAATCCCCCACCTCGCACTTATTACCCCTGCCCTGCACCCTAATTCCTTCATTCTGCAACAATAACCCCCATTTTGCACCATAAACCCCTATTCTGCACTTATAACCCCCAATTCTACACGTATAACCCCTGTCCTGCACCCTAACCCCACTGTGTTGCACCTATAACCCCTGTCCTGCATTTATAACCCCCAATTCTACACATATAAGCTCTGTCCTGTGCCCTAATCCCCGTGTTGCATGTATTACCCCAGACATACACTAATAATCCCTGTCT
Source organism: Trichomycterus rosablanca (assembly GCF_030014385.1). Lineage (NCBI taxonomy): Eukaryota > Metazoa > Chordata > Actinopteri > Siluriformes > Trichomycteridae > Trichomycterus > Trichomycterus rosablanca. The sequence goes on from NC_086003.1 coordinate 416,183, forward strand.
TGCACCATAACCCCCCTCTTGCACCTATAACTCCTGTCCTGCACTTATAACGCCCTGGATTATTAATAACATGTTTTTCTTATTTTACTGAATATTCTCTGGGTTTGGAGGAACTCTGCAGCATCACGTTCATCTGCATGAGAGGAGCTGCTAACGAACCCTGCTCCCTTACCCAGAACCACCAGCACTACCATGAGACCCTACCGCCATCTAGAGGACAGGAGGAGATCAGACACCAGGCCTGTTAATTTATTTCTCTGCACTTACTTAATTTAAACTACTGTCCACATTTAAATTATTTAAAAATATCAGTGATCAAAAACTAGCACAATAGTTTGACAGCTTCAGTATCTGGTGGGAGCTGGTTAACCCAGTTATCGGAGAGCTTCTAAGTGGTGCTACTAACCTGGCCCGGCTTCCCATACACAGTCAGGCGTGTCTAACTGAAGGAAGGTCGGATCGAGTTTTTCCTTGTTGCTGCTACAACAGCGACTCCTGCTGGCTGGTCGAGGCGCCTGTTGGGTACGAGTACGAACGAGAGATACCACTTTCTGTAAGAAGCCACCGCTGGCTGGTGTGACAGGGTGCACGGCGCAGCGGCCCAGGGATTCTGGTCTCCCCGAGTTTGAATCTCAGCTCTGCTACCAGTCGGCTGGGCGCCCCTAGCAGGCACTGTTGAGCACTAGTCTGTCGGGTGGGAAAAGACGGTGACTTCGACGCTGTGTAAGGATCCTAAATTACAAAAAAAATTAGGAGAAAAAGGGAGAAAATGCAGAAATAAAACAGTGAAAAAATAATAACGGGTGCAAGGAACTTGGAACAGGGAACTGGGTATGACTAATTTAGATGGAAAAGAAGAAAAGTGCATGCTTGGACAAACGAGCACCGCTGCTCATTTAGTAATGAGTGTAAGCTGAACAGCAGACCAGTTAAACACTTTATAAAGTGAAATATAATGACCGTGTCTGATGTTCATCATCTGGCTCCTGATGAGATTTATCAGCTAAATGATGATAAAAAAAAAAAAATTATTATCTGCAGGGAAGCGGGGGGGGGGCTCTGGATCGGAGAGGTAAAATCTTGGACTGGAACCCACTGGCGGGCCTGTCAGAAAACGTCCGACTTTAATTACACCAGCGCAGGAATATAATTATAGAATCTACATCACAGAGGGGGGCGAGGAACCGGCGTCTGCAGGGGAAACGATGGAAACGATAATGCTGACGTGACTGAGGGAGTTTACACAGGCGGACGAGTGAATCTACATCTGTATGATCCTGTCAGGCTTCCACAAGACTCTGAAGTGTGTCTGTGCTGTGTGTGGGAATTTGTGCCCGTTGGATTGGATCGGTAGTGGTTAAATATTTAAACGATGCATCAATAACAACTCAGCCGTGTTACTGAACTTTAATAAATAATCACTCACTCTCTTAACCGCTTATCCAATCAGGGTCGTGGTGGGGGGTGCTGGAGCCTTTCACAGCTTTTCAATGGGCGCAAGGCACACAGTAACACCTGGACGGTGTACCAGGGCAGGACAGGGGCACACACACACACACACACCTATAGGACAATTTAGAGTCTCCAGTTAACCTGACTGCATGTTTTTGGACTGTGGGAGGAAACTGGAGCTTCCAGAGGAAACCCACACAGACACAGGGAGAACATGCAAACTCAGAAAGGACCCGGACCGCCCCGCCTGGGGATCGAACCCAGGACCTTCTTGCTGTGAGGCGACAGTGCTACCCACCTAGCCACCGTGCCGCCCCAGTAAATAAACAATTCAATTCAATTTGTTGTGGGCAGTGATAGCTCAGTGGTTAAGGTACTGGACTAGTAATCAGAAGATTGCCAGTTCAAGCCACACCACAACCTTGTTCCCACTGTTGGGCCCCTGAGCAAGGCCCTTAACCCTCAATTGCTTAAAATCATGTTCAGTCATAACTGTAAGTCGCTTTGGATGAAAGCGTCCGCTAAGTGCCGTATCTGTAAAAAGATAATAAATAATAATAATAACAGCTAATAAAATAGATCATCAGTGGAGCTGTTTCACCAGAATGTGGCGCTATCACGGCGTTACAGTGACCTCGATCTTAGTACTCGCATTTGGAAACCTTTACGCTGTTTCAGAATCAGGGTAAAACGCTTTAACAAGACAGATGAGCTGCAGTTCATCCATCTGTATCTGTTATAAAATGCAAAAACTCCCTCTGCAGCAGTAACAGCATCTTTACCTGCTGATCTCTCTCCTTTAGCTGCACTTTTGTGTTTTGCTGATCTGGCGCCTTTATTTAACACTCTGCAGGTCATGATTCTGCTTCCCGAGGATCCAGACCGAGACAAAAACACTGAATTTATTCTGTAATTCGTCTGTGGATTTTCATTTACGCTTGGACTTAGACTACAAAGCCGAATCCTGACATTTTTGGTGGTTTAGAAATCCAGACTGGACTCTTTTTTAAGGTCCAAAATAGAGGACGTGTCCGGGACGTACGGTCACCCTGATTCAGCAGGACAGAGATCTGAAACATAAAAACAGGTTCAGCATCTAAACAATAGAAAATAAACAGAGCGCCCAGGTGGCACAGCGGGATATTACACTAGCACACCAGCACAGAGATTCTGAAGTCCTCGGTTTGAAACTCGGTGTTGCCACCGGTCGGCTGGGCGGCATCTAGCGGGCATAATTGGCAGTGCCTGCAGCAGATACTGATTGGTCACCGTATCTGCAGGGTGGGTTATAAGTGTACAACTGGGGGTTAAGGTGAAAGACGGCGTTATTAGTGCAGATCAGGGTTTGGTTAGGGTGCAGGTCAGAGGTTATAAGTGCAAAATGAGGGGTTGGGGTTTAAAATGGGAGTTATTATTGCAGAATAGGGGTTCAGGGTGGGGGCCGGACTATGTGTGGGTGGGCGGAACAGACGCCTGTGCAGAATGCAGGGGTGAGAAGAGCAGGGCTGTACACGTGTAGGAGGAGGCGTGTACAGCGACGTGCTCTCCTGGGATGTAATCTGGTATCTCTCAGCAGCGGAAGACAAAAATTGAGTCGCTAAATCGGGAAGAAAATTCACAGAATTCAGATTTTAAAGTGGTTTAGTGAAGGTCCTGACTCCCTAGGTCTGGAACACTGTCGGTTAGCTAAACGGATGCTAATGTGCCTTAAATATTACACTTAGCAAAAAAAAAAGCCTAGCAGATATTAGCACAGAGTAGGAGGCTAACGATAACAAGAACTGAGATCTTACAGGAGCTGAAATGTTGATGAGAAGAAATGAAACCCCAAACTGAACTCCACTTCACTTCTGACTTTTAAAGTCTCCTCAAAGGCGATAGCGCTAATCACCTCTGTAATGTCTGACATTAGGGCTAATGCTATGCGTAGCTATTAGCATACGCGAGCGAGCAACACACAGCGTGCATTATTCAGTCTCCTCTGTTTGACCTGAGAGATAAAAAAAAAGCAGAAATTTATTCAAGAGCTGAATAATAAGCTCAGAAATGTTCTCTTCTAGTGATGAGCGTTAGCGTTAACGTTAGCCTGAGTGAAAATTGTTGTTTGCTAATGAGCTAATCAGTTTTGTTCGTCCTGCATAAGATTAGCCTTCAAATCAAATCAGCTGTTCACAAAGACATGAAGAAGAGCACTCCTGTCTGCATGAGCTCAGGTCAAGAACTTTCAAAACATCTCAGTGATGTTCAAAAACATCCCTAACGGTAGGGTACGGGTTTACGTGTGTATGTGGGCGCAGTGTGGGCATGTCAGATCAAAAAGGAAGGGCTGCCCATATACTGTCGGGGCATTTTGTGGGTAATCTGCAGGTATCCCGGGGCCAGTTAGGGCTCATTAAGGGCCCGACACGTTCTCATGGGCTCCTATGTCCAGCCTACACTGGGTCCATATGTGTCCAGTTTACTGGGTATGATTAATATGGCGAGAACATACATTTTTGCGCTGGTATTTTGCTTTAAAACATTTTTAATATAATACTGTATATACGTCAGTACCCACTTCATCCTGGATCAGGGTGGGTCCAGTGCCACCTGGAAATACTGGAATCAAAATTTTGGAAGGTGAGACAAAATCGGAGTGCCATCATGTCCAAGAATAATTAATTAGAGACGCTACAAGAGCAATTACATTTCCAAAACTATTCGGGTGTTATTGTTTCTAATCACCACTAGGTGGGAGCAGCGTCTCATTGCTGTGTAAACAGCTCAGGATTCACACTGATTTCCCATTCTATAGTTATTCTACTTTAAATCCTCCCGCCCCCGCCGGTCTGTGAAATTATATCTTATATGAAACCAGTCCATGCTGCAAAAAAGGTTGGGGAGCGCTGCTCTATATGATCTAATAAATACATGGTAATACATGAAGTAAAATTATTGTTTACCCTTTCTTTTTAACTGAAAGGTGTTTTCTCCAAGTATTCTGGTTTCCTCACACCCTACAAAAACATACAGAAGGTGGATTGGCTGTTCTCAATAACTCCTAAATGTAGGTGTAAGAGTAAGTTAATGGGTGAGAGTGTGATGCCCTGCAATATATTGGTATCCATTACCATTACTGTAAGGAGTAATACCAGAGTAAACCACAGGGTGGCAGCACAACTCAATAAAAAAAAGGAACAACCAGAGCAAAATAATTTTCTTTCTTATTTGCCTTTTTATTTATTTATTTAATATGTTATTATTAATTCATTACTTTAGTTTATTTTTATTATTATTAATCTACTCACTTATTTATTAGGATTTTATTTATAGTGACAATTGTGACCAAATAAATGTAAGCATTTACCTGCCGTTTTTTTTCCCCCAGATTATAAATGTATTTTTTTTTTTTTATCTTTTTATGTTATTTTATTAATATTTTAAACGTGCTGTGATTGTAAACACAGGGAAGTTCATCAAGTTAATAAATGCTGTAGATGTAATGTGATGTGATGTGATGTGATGTGATGTCGCTAGATGGCGCAGTTGTTCTGTTTTTGCGGTATTGAGCCACGTGTGCAGCAAATTTTTATATTTTACACTATAATCATTACATTTATAGTAATAACTACACTGGAACATGAATAAATAGATTAATAATGTTATAAACTTTATACTTTATTTAAAGTTGTGTTTAATACAACAATGTTTAACAGCATAATCGAGTTATTATTATTATTATCGGGTATCATTGCTAATATTAGTACTATTAATATAATTGTTATTATTATTATTATTATTATTCATATTATTCATAATATTATTATTAGGATTATGTTATTGTTTTATAATTACTGTTGTTATTTTTATTTTACTTATTAATTTTTATTTATACTTACTATTGTTAGTAATATTATTACTGTAACTATTATTATTGACTTTGTTGTTGTTGTTGTAATTATTGCTATAATTTTAATTATTAATGCTATTATTTAACTCATTATCATATAATTATTATTGTTATTATTGCTTCATTACTCTTAGTATTAGTACTGTTATTACTATTATTAATAATGTTGATACTATTATTATTATTGTCATTATTATATATTTGTGATATATAGAATAGATATATATCAGAAGAACATTAACACTGTAAGCACATTGCTGTTTTTATTAATATTATTATTATTATTATTATTATTATTATATATTATATGAATCAGAAGAACATCACACTGTAAGCTCACTGCTGTTTTGGGTTCTGAAGGGGTTACTCGTGTGTGCTGGAGTGATTCTGAAACCCTTCAGCATGTGTTGGAGGGTGTAGCTCAGCAGTTTGGGTCTCTACACCCTCTGAAGGAGATGATGGATCCAGCTAAAGTTTTTTTCCACTGGCTGGAAGGTTTCCTGAAACACACCTACCGGGGGCCTGCGGGGAGCTCGAGGGGAGCAGTGCAGAGGTTTAGGAGTTTCTTCCTACAATTAAACACATTTTATTATTTATAATGATTTTCAGTACAAACAGCTGCATCAAATCACAGTTTATACACACACAGGAACCACGTGGTCAAAAGTATGTGGACACGTCTTTGAATTAATTCAGGTCTTTCAGCTGCACTGTAAATACACATGTAAATAAAACCACTTTTATAAAATACAGTATATATTTACATTTTCAGCATTTAGCAGACGCTTTTCTCCAAAGCGACTTACACAATGACCTGAACACAATGAGCAGTAGAGGGTTAAGGGCCTTGCTCAGGGACCCAACAGTGGCAACTTGGTGGTGGCGGGGCTTGAACCGGCAACCTTCTGTTTACTAGTCCAGTAGCTTAACCACTGAGCTATCACTGGCCCTTTATATAGTATATGCTTTCAGCTGGGTGGGAACAGTTTGGGGAAGGTCATTTTTAAAGCATTACATGTTAAGTTTGGTGTGGAGGAGCTCCAGTTCTCCAGCTCTCCCTGACCTCAATCCAGCTGAACAACTTTAGGATAAATTGGAACTTGAAATGAGGGCCAGACCCTCTTGTCCAACATCAGTGCCTGACCTTAGAGGTGCTCTTTTGCCTAAAGAGGGTACAAATTCCCTTAGACACACTTGTATCTCCCAAACCCATTTATAGCCATATTCTAATACTTTTTAAAGACACAAAATCCACAGTATACACAACGTACAAACTGTATATACTGTCATATTGCTGTATAATAGTAACTGCACTTTTATTTTACCATATTTTATTTAATATATATTTAACTTTACACTGTGCTGGAACTGCTATAACACTCCCCGTGAATTCAATTCAATGCCAAACATTTTACATTTACCTTTATAAGATAAGATTTCTTTATCGATAAATGAATCTTATCTTTTATTATATAGATGGTAATAGATGTATAATAGCTAAATGTAAATGCATGCAGGACAGCTGAAGCTAGGTGGTTAAGGTACTGGACTAGTAATTAATGAAAGGCTGCTGTTGGGCCCTTGAGCAAGGCCCTTAGCCCTCAGTTGCTTAGACAGTATACAGTACTGTTGCAGTATTGTAGGACGCTTTGGATAAAAGCATCTTCTAAATGCCAGAAATGCAAATGTATGGAAATGATAATGCAGTGTATAGGATTAGGATGAATTGGAACACTTGCTCTCAGAGTCATATAGCCCTGCTTCTTATATTTATACCCTATAGCTGAAAAGATGCACATCCGTGCAGTCATGTTCCAGAATCTGGGAGTGGAAAATGGAGCGCGGCTCCTTTAAGACGCCTCTGGATTTCAGTGCTACACACACACACACACACACACACAGTTCTACGTGGAACTTCCCACTCACACACACACACACACACACTCTTCAGGGCGGATGACACACTTTAATCCGCTCCAACTTTTGCACTTTAGTTTTTAGGAGATTTAATCGTGATTTACGCCGCTGTGTGGATTTACTGAGGATCAAACATGCCGCGGCGCTGCGTTCAAGAAGTCACGGTTCAAGATGTTCAAAAGCGCAGAACTCCCAGCAAACACTATGTAAGTGCGTCTGATTCTCCGGGTTTGATTTTTCTCTCGCTCTGTGTCTGTATTTCGGCTGTGAAAGTTGAGTTTGGGGTTGAATCCGTGATTTAAAGTGAACAAAGAGCGGAGAGGAGTTCAGGCTGAGGGGATCAGATTACAGCCTCTCCTTCGTGCTGCGTTCGTTAGCGCTTTCACCGCCGCATTTCATTCCTCTCAGTTCTGTGGGAATTCTGATGCATCTTACTTACCTAATTAAATTATTAATTATTATTCATTAATGTCATGTTTTAGTACTGCTTTACAGTAATACTTTTTTTCAGAATACTCTGGGGTGAATTCTGTGGCTCTTGTGGGCTCCAGTGCAGAGAAACCACAAGTCTCCTCTATAGACTCCTTATATATATGAAAATAAATACAATTTTAACAGTTTGATTTACTTTTGTAAGCATTAGGACTGTTTATAAAGTGGCAATGATGCTAATTAATCATGTTATTAAACTCTCAGAACTACTTTTGATCCATAAATGTACATTTTATACACATTATACACAAGGGCCGATCCAAGGGCCCAATACAGATGTTTTTCTTTTCTTTCCTCTAATCGCTTCCTTCTGGTCAGGATTGCGGCTCCGCTGGGTGCCAGGCTGGAATGGGACACCCTTCCATTTTAGGGAAATACTTCTTACACGTTTGTTTACCACACTTACTTATAGGGGTCATATACAGCCGCCAACACACCTACTGCATGTACAAGACCAGTACAAAACCAACACTGGACCTGGCAGAGAACAGGACAGGATCCAAACTTTTAAACATTTAAAGTCACTTTATAAAGCTCACACATCAGCTGTGTAATCAAGCATTCACCCCTCTGGAAAGGCATGACACAACATTTGTAGTGTGCCTGTGGGGATTTGCACCCGTTCAGTTAAACGAGTCCTGTACTAGTGAGGCTGGACAAAACCCCGACTGGCAACTGACGTTCCTGCACAGCAAACTCATCAGTCTGTGTGCACAGGGGCACAGTCATGCCAAAACAGAGAAGGTCCTTCCCCAAACTGTTTCTTCCAATGGCTCGGCATCGGTGTGGCCAAAACTCCTGAACCCAGTGATCAGGAGAAGTGTCCACATACTTTTGGCCAGCAGAGTGATGCTTCAAAAATGCGAAGAATGTGTGTATCAGCTGGTTAACCGCCGTTCAGTGTAAACACACACACACACACACACATACACACACACATGTGCACACACACACACACACACATACACACACACATGTGCACACACACACACACACACATGGATGGACCTTTGGCGCCACTTGGTACGATGATGTTATGCTTTAAGCATCTTATGGACCGCTCTCACCTCCTACACACACACACACACACACTCACACACACACACACTCACACACACACACACTCACACACACACACACACTCACACACACACTCACACACACACTCACACACACACACACACACACTCACACACACACTCACACACACACACTCACACACACACTCACACACAGCTGATGGTGGGACTCTGTACAGAATGTTCAGTTTCTCTCCAAAATCCAAACACGGTGGAATAAACATCTGAGAGCAGAAATGAGACACGTGGATTTAAGGAAGCTCCTGATTGGTGCAGCATCACCGTCACAGGGCGAGTTCAGAAAATGTCACAGCCAACAGTGACCAGGAGTCTTAACGCTTCAACAGTGATCAGGAGTCTTAACGCTTCAACAGTGACCAGGAGTCTTAACGCTTCATCTAATGACCAGGAGTCTTAACGCTTCATCTAATGACCAGGAGTCTTAACGCTTCATCTAATGATCAGGAGTCTTAAAGCTTTAACAGTGACCAGGAGTCTTAACGCTTCAACAGTGACCAGGAGTCTTAACGCTTTAACAGTGACCAGGAGTCTTAACGCTTCAACAGTGACCAGGAGTCTTAACGCTTCATCTAATGACCAGGAGTCTTAACGCTTCATCTAATGACCAGGAGTCTTAACGCTTCATCTAATGATCAGGAGTCTTAAAGCTTTAACAGTGACCAGGAGTCTTAACGCTTCAACAGTGACCAGGAGTCTTAACGCTTTAACAGTGACCAGGAGTCTTAACGCTTCAACAGTGACCAGGAGTCTTAACGCTTCATCTAATGATCAGGAGTCTTAACGCTTCAACAGTGATCAGGAGTCTTAACGCTTCAACAGTGACCAGGAGTCTTAACGCTTCATCTAATGACCAGGAGTCTTAACGCTTCATCTAATGATCAGGAGTCTTAACGCTTTAACAGTGACCAGGAGTCTTAACGCTTCAACAGTGACCAGGAGTCTTAACGCTTTAACAGTGACCAGGAGTCTTAACGCTTCAACAGTGACCAGGAGTCTTAACGCTTCAACAGTGACCAGGAGTCTTAACGCTTCATCTAATGACCAGGAGTCTTAACGCTTCATCTAATGACCAGGAGTCTTAATGCTTCATCTAATGACCAGGAGTCTTAATGCTTCATCCACAACCAGGAGTCTTAACGCTTCAACAGTGACCAGGAGTCTTAATGCTTCATCCAATAATTAGTCTTAACGCTTTTTCCAATGATCTGGAGTCTAAACGCTTCAACCAGTGACCAGGAGTCTTAGCGCTTCATCTAATGACCAGGAGTCTTATGGCATTGTCCAATGGTCAGGAGTCTTAACACTTTATCAAATGACCAGTAGTCTGTATTGCTTAAGGCATTGTTGGGCCCCTGAGCAAGGCCCTTAACTCTTAAATGCTTAGATTGTATTTAGTCGCAACTGCCAAAGCCTCATGGTGGATTGGTGTCTTGTCCTAAACGTGGTAGTGCACTGTACCCTGTGGTTCTTGGGGATGTCGGGGGAACGTCTTGAGGCTCAGAGAGGAAGGTTGCTGGTTCTAGCCCCACCTCTGCTAGTTTGACACTGTTGGACCCCTGAGCACGGCTTGTGCTGGTGTACAGGAGGTCAGGAGATGGAGTGTGTTGATCAGATGTGTGTAAACAACAGCGCGACACCGAAATCACGTCGTTCCGTTTCTTCACCGTGTTGAGAAACGCCGGCTGAGTCATAACCTTCTCCCAGACGTCCAGCTCATCACGTGAGATCAGCAGGACGAGACGCTGAAGCTGCTTCTGATCTCTGCTGATGTTTACAGCTTCCTCTGATCCTCAGAGCTTCAGGTGGAGTAAAGTTCACCATGAGCCGCTCTGACTCACGAGTCTCAGCTAATCCAACATGCTGCTGTTGTTACGTCAGTACCGCCGGAGACTCTCCGTCTGTATTCTCATGCAGCCCTTTCAGAGCGAGTGTAGAGTTTTTAATTAAAGCTGCAGTAGAAACGTCTGGTTCTGGAACCATCTGAGATCCATCAGTCCAACACAAACATTCAGTTCATGACTGATGATGACGCTGGGTCAATCTGAGTTTTAATGTGATAGATATTATAGATGGATCCTTTACTGGAGGGGTTTATAGGTGGATGACTGGATGGATTTTTGGGTGGGGGGAGGAGTGGATGGATGGATGATGGACGGATGGATGGATGAACAGTTGAGTGGTTTGATAAATGATTGGATGATTAGATGGATGCATGATTGGATGGATGGATGATTAGATGGATGATTAGATGGATGGATGATTAGATGGATGATTAGATGGATGATTAGATGGATGATTAGATGGATGATTAGATGGATGGATGATTAGATGGATGATTAGATGGATGATTAGATGGATGATTAGATGGATGGATGATTAGATGGATGATTAGATGGATGATTAGATGGATGATTAGATGGATGGATGATTAGATGGATGATTAGATGGATGGATGATTAGATGGATGA